>NC_056467.1:15395414-15695302 GCF_008729295.1 Plectropomus leopardus | reverse complement strand
TGTATATATATATATACATATATATATATCAAAAAGTAACTTTCTGGCAATAAATGTACTTAAGTGTCACAAGTACAAGTAAAAGTAAATTAAACATATATTTACATGAGTCAGTATACTGTATACTGTAAATTGACTCATTATCAGCTGGTTATTTGATTTGATATTTAGCATTTTTGTGATTTCTGATTTACGTCAACGTTTTTGAATACCTTCAGGTTTTGCAATGTGTTTTTACCAGCGTCAAATTCAGTTAAATATAAATGTCAGGATAAACAATTTCTGACAAAATGTAAATGTCCATGGACCACTGGTTCTACGGTAAGTCGTGAGGATCATTGTCAAGTCCAACTGCCCTTAATTAGAGCAGATAATCGTTTGTTGGTTTCGCTGTTTCCACTGTTAAACTCTGCCAGGTTGATGCATGTTTTGCCACACAGTCTTTACCCTCTATTACCATCTGGGTTCTCTTATTTTGAAAATCCAGTCAAATTGCATCCTCTTTTACCAGATCAACTAGAACTTTATTATCTCAGGGTGCAGCTATCATGCGCTGAAAAACGGGCACTTGGGAACACTTGCATGCCGCAGAGGCGTGTCTCTGGCTTATGAGTGCACCCTTTATTCATCTACATTGGGAAACAATGGATTTGGGGGCGCAAACAGTGCAGCATGGGTAGAGTCTATTTCCTACTTAAAGATAAGAGGGCAAGCAGACCAATGTGCCAGAACAAAAGACCAGAACACTTTCGACAGCATTAGTTAAATATTTCATTTCCTCTTGCTCAGAGTCATCTGACCATCTAAGCCAACAATGTTTTGCCCCAATGTAAATACTAAAACTGTCAAAATAAAGTATGTAATAAAAGTATGATGTAAAATTTACAGTGGGAACACAGAATCTGATGGGCCACAGAATACAGTGTAACACTTATTATCACATATTTATGCGACCTTTTCTTATTATCAGATATTAAGTCATAACTAAGAGATACAGTTTCTCATTTGATTTTAATTAGTTTTTGGGAAAGTAACGAGCTTACACACTACTACAGTTGATAGTTACATATACATAGTGGAACTGCTCAATAAATATTAAGCAAATATTTATGATTGTTTTGTATAGCAGTGGTGTGTTAAAAATAAACAATTTGAATGACTTCCCTTCTATCAACACTAATATTCATGCTATACAGTTAAGCTTACCTTGCAATAAACAGATAAGTCATGGATCTGACTGAAATGTGTATTTTTGTGCAATATAATATGTATTTCTGAATATAAAAGACTTGACTTTGATGAAGGAATGAGGTTTAAACACATATTTTCAATAAAGACAAACAGGAGAACCATCCTGTGTGTACAATATATGTGGATTTTAATATTCTAAATATTAAAAAAGAATAAAAGCTACAGGTGCATGCATTTTGTTAACAACAACATATTTTTGTTTATTTTCATTTCTGAATCTGAGCAAATAATCGAATGGCATCATCATGGAATGTTGGATGATGCATTAGAATGGCCTTTGATGCATCATCCAACATTCCTGTAGAATGGACTATGGAAGTGACATCTGGGGAGAGGTTACCTATACTCTGCACATCAGTTCAACTGTGACTTCCTTCTAAGAAGCACAACAAAAGGATCGACTTCAACTTTTCAACTTCAAGATTATTCAATCTTAGAAAAAAGTCAAGTGCATTATGGTAAGTAGATATAATTTGGTCCTGTGTAGATCAGTGTCTCTCCTTAGACAAGTGAGCTCAAACCGTTGGCTGCAAAACTCAAACATTTGCACTTTATTTCATCCAACTACACTATTGCCTTATGATAAGCAGATGCACTGTTCTTTGTGCTGATATTATACTCTGTGATGAACATATTCATGTGACTTTATAAGTGGAATAAGCTTAGATAGTTCGTCCCTTCTGGCAACTTATTTTAAGTTTATAATTTAATGAAGTTTGTATTCTGTGTGATCACAAAAGAGGTAAAATGGCGTTTAAATGCCTGCTTTACAAACAGAGATGTGATCAAACATCTTAATTTGAAGTTAGTTGGGACAAAGCTTCTCAGTTAAGTTTTCAAAATAAGTTTACATCAAGGCAGTAATTAAAATATATATGGAAAGGGAGACAGCCCCCTCAATATTGAAATATCCTACCCCTCCCCCAATCTATTTTTTTAAAAACTAATTCAAAGAATTTGCTATTTTACTACAGGCAACCATGCATTGCGGTCCAAAATGATCACTAGCAAATGTATTTATAATTTTAAATAAGCACAACACATTAGCGTTACTATTACTACTTATCTTCTTATATCTTATATCTTATATAACAGTGTACTGCAGTTTTCTGTACTGCAGTTCTGTATAGCACATTGTATAGCTGTACTTAGTTGTGATGCATAATATTTGCAGTAGTAAATTGATTTGGTTCCCTCTGATGTTGACTCAATGGCTCCTTCATTGATTTTCATGAAATCATTAGTCAGCAATAATAAAAAATACTTCAAAACTGACAAAAATAATCCTTGCATGTAAACTCAGCATGCTTATTTTCTGTTTTATGGAACAAAAAAACAGACATGTTGTGTTAACACTTCTTTGTCCTTTTCTCCTAGTCTACAGAATACAGAGTCCAAGCTCAGTATAACTCAGCTGAAGAGGAGAAGACATCCTCCTCCTCCTCTTCAGGTGATGATTTCCAGGCCATCATAGGCGTCATCTCCTCTCCCTCCTCAGACTACTTGATTCAGTCTTTTTTGGGGCAGGGGGTTTTTGGAAAAGTGGCCAAGTGCATCAAGTCGGCCACTCAGGAAACGGTGGCTGTGAAGATGATAACCAAATATTTCACAGCTGAGGCCCAGAACGAGGTAAAACAGCAGTGATGTTATTCAAAGGTTTCACTTGTATTTTGCAATACTTCAAATGTGCTTGAACCCAGTTGCCTTAAATCTAACATCTCATATGTTCTCCAGGTGGCCGTCCTTAAAAAACTGAGCCTCTATGATGCAGATAAATTTAACTTTGTGCAATACAAGGACTCATTTAAGCACAGAGAGGACTTCTGCATTGAGTTTGAGATGCTGGACATGAGCTTGTGGGATTTATTAGACAGGAAATCTCAGCAATGTTTCTCTGTAAAAGAAATCCGCCCGATTCTACACCAAGTAAGTACTTCCAGAGGTTTATTTAAAAGGCATTCACGAGGTGGACACATGCAGGAACACCTTTAAAATTGGATGTTCCCCCAAGCCATGTTATTGTTACTGTACCAGTAGAGTTTTCCATTTCCGCATGATGCAGTTTACAGACACAAAAGTGACACAATTACTAACAATTCTAAGTAATTTTTTAATTAATGTGCCTTTGATTTCAGGAAGACAGGCGTCTTATTTTTAGCAGGAGACCATCAATTTTGATGGTTAAAATGATGTCCCCGGGTAGATTTTATCAGTTTTTAATAAAGCTAACATGGGCTCAGAGCACTCACAGGGGTCTGTAGGCTTGGTTCTGTTTCCATGAGAATGAATCTGTTTTACTGAACTCTGGTCTGCAGCCGTAGCTAGCTGTCCAAGGGGAAGAACTGGGTTTGGGTCTTAGGCTGATAACGTGTGACAGGCACTTTGTTGAGCGGAGGGGTCTAGTAAACGATCAGTTCTTGAGAATTTGTCAATAGTGATATTTGAGGCCTTCTGTGGTACTGTCGTACTGCAGTGAACTTTAATGTAGGGAGTTCCTGTTATTTCGTCAACAGGGTCCACTGAAATCCTTATTATTTCTACCTGTCTAAATTCCACTGTATTCAATTGTAAGGTGTTTCTTTTTTTGTGTTCCACCAATTGTCAGTAAGTGCTTTGCCCTGAAATAACCCTCAGCTCAGCATGGTAAAGCTTGGATTCAGAAATAAATACTAAACTAAAGTACAATGATCAACCTTCTTACATGATATATTTATGACTCTCAGATGGCCAAGACTCTACAATTTCTGGGGAGCATTGGAGTGGTTCATTCAGATCTCAAGCCGGACAACATCATGCTGGTGGACAATGCGAACCAACCCCTGAAGGTCAAGATGATAGACTTTGGCTTGGCCTGCCATGTCTCTCAGACAGAGAGCGGACTGTATATGCAGCCGCGCCCTTACAGGTAAGTAACAGATGGACATTTTTATCTCTAATAAAGCAGTTGCTAAAGAAAATCTCTGCACACCTGATTGTGTGACTGGTGTGTCGTCAGAAGAATGAATATAAAAACAATGAGAGAATCTTCTGCACACTGCCCCACTTACTGCTGACATATTTATTGAGTAGAAAAAAACAACGGCATTCATCAGTATGCCTGACAGAAGTCTGCTAGTCTCTTTGTTTTTAGATCTCAAAAAAAGTAACCATAAACTAAAAAAACTAAACAGTGTGTTTATATTTCGTTTATTAGGTCTCCAGAGATCATCCTAGGACATCCATATACACCAGCTATTGACATGTGGTCTTTGGGCTGCGTTGCTGCAGAGCTGTTCCTGGGATATATACTCTATCCTGGCAGTTGTGAGTACGAGATGGTAAGTTTTTTCCCTAAAATTCAACAGAAAGGTTTTATCTATTGTGTCTGAGGGGTGAAGGTCAAAACCTCTGTTGCTCAGAAGCGTTTTTTTCTTAATTCTTAACATGTATATTACAAACAGTGTATTTGACTAAAGTCAAATACACTAAAGAATTTGTTTAATTTGTGCAAGAAAAGCACAAATCTTTATTTTCTTAGCAAGTGAGCTTTTCTGAAGCAAAATTCTTGTTGGAAATGTATAACTGACTTTGTGACTTTTTGTTGTTCATACAGCTGCAACATATAATGCAGACCCAGGGTCAGCTGCCACAACGAATTCTGGACAAGGGCAGCAAAACCAGGATGTTTTTCTGCAGAAAGAAGGGTCGTAGACGCCGGTGGAGACTGAAGGTATGAACATCTTGATCTTTTTACCTTTGTGTTTCCATCAGTCTCTTTGTCTTTCCATTCTATGATGCTCACTGTGTTTGGGACAAATCAACTAATCCAATATTATCTCTCTTTAGACGCCTCTGGAATACGGAGTAGTTCACAAGAGCAAGAGCTATTTCCGCTCCCTCGATGATTTGAAGAAGGTAGGATGTCCAGTTTGAAAAATCAGAGTTTTAGTCCTTCAACATGACATTTGCCACAAATAATAAGCATGACCCATAAGATGAACAGATTTTTCTGACCTTTGTGATTTATCCTAATTCAGATAAGACAAATCTGCCATCTGTCAGATGAGGACACCAAGGCAGAGGAAGAGGACATTGAGAACTTCGTGGAGCTTCTCAAGAAGATGCTCCATCTGGACGCCAGTAAACGGCTGACGCCCAGTCTTCTTCTGGAGGATCCTTTCATCACCATGAGTGACCTCACTGAAAACTATCCCGACAGCTTCTAGTAAGTCTACATTAAAATGCTGAGTGTTGGGGCGCTCAGTGGCTCATCTGGTGGAGCAGGCACCCTGTATGGACTATAGGCTTTGTCCTTGTACAGTTGCCGTGGATTCGATTCCAGCCTCGGCCCTTTATTGCATGTCATCGCCTCTCTCTACCTCCATTTCATTCTAAAGCTATCCTGTCGAATACAGGGAAAAGGCCAAACAAATAATTTTTTTAAAAAAGTAAAATGTTGCAAATCTGTGCTGCTACCATAGGTGAATCTTGATCTAACAATTAATGTCTTTTTTTTCAGTACAAAATCAGCCTATGAGATGATGGAAATCTGTCTGGATCCGAGCCCAAGCTCCAATGACATGAACCAGGAGCCACAGCCTTCCACCAGCACAGCAGGCACCATGAGCTCAGACCAGCACAGCATCCCTGGCACTCCTGTTTGGCAAAGTCAAAAGGAGCATCCCCTGGTACTGGAGATCTCATCGGCTGTCTCCAGAAGCCTCTTGATCCAAGTGAACCAGAGTCCACCAAAGCAACTCAGCTCGCCTGTTCGTGACCAGAACATGTCGGTAGAGCAGCAGTTGGCCAGCACCGCTCAGGGTCTGTCCTACACAGGTACAATTAGACCTGTGAGGAAAATGAAGAGGACCTTTTCTGAAGCATCACTGAGTGGTGACAGGCCTAAAGAGGTGCCAGCTGAGGCTTCGTCAAGTAAGGCCACAGCTAAGCCTCAGAGGAAAAGGAAGTGGGCCACTTTGGAACCACATGATGACTCTTCAAAAAAGAAGATATTGAAGATGAGCCCACTGGAAGACTCAGAAGAGGCTCCATCTGTAGTTTTGTCTACTGAGGCCAAAAAAAGACGTCAGAGGAAAAGGACGTGGGCCGCTTTTGTAGCCACACATAGTGGGTTAAGGTAAGTGATATTTAACTACTTGGTAGTAATTACATTTAATTTTTTTATTTTAAGAATCAAGAGATCTAAACACATTTCATCAATGCAGAAAACCAAGCAATGACTCACCAGTAAAGAAGATGAGGAAGATGAGCCCACTGAAAGAGTCAGAAGAGGCGCCGACTGTCGCTCCATCCACTGAGGTCACAATAAAACCTCAGAGAAAAAGGACTTGGGACACTTTTGTTGCCTTACATAGTGGGTTAAGGTAAGTGTTATATAACTAGTCTGTGATGATTACATTTCAATTTTTTAAGTAAGATTCAAGAGATTTAAACATGTTTCATCCATGCAGAAAACCACTAAATGACTCACCAGAGAGGAAGATAATGAAGATGAGCCCACTGGCTGAATCAAAAGAGGCTCCAACTGTAGCTCCATCCACTGCGGCCAAAACTAAGCCTCAAAGAAAAAGGAAGTGGGCCACTTTTGCAGCCTCAAACCCTGCAATAGGTTATGGCTCACCAGACAGAAAGAGGAGGAAGTTGAACCCTCTGGATGAGTCAAAAGAGGCTCCAACTGTAGCTCAGTCCACTGCGGCCAAAACTAAGCCTCAAAGAAAAAGGAAGTGGGCCACTTTTGCAGCCTCAAACCCTGCAATAGGTTATGGCTCACCAGACAGAAAGAGGAGGAAGTTGAACCCTCTGGATGAGTCAGAGGAGGATACGATCAATACGATTTTCAGAAATCCAGATGGTTCATCTACAAAAAAAAAAAAGAGAAAAGAGTCAACAAGAAGAAAAAAATCCTCTCTGGTAAAGGTGGCCCACGCCAGATCTCTAAAGAAAAGAACTACAGAGGACCACGGAGGACCACTGAGGACCATGGAGGACCACAGAGGACCATGGAGGACCACGGAGAACCATGACGACAATGGAGAGCAACGGACAGTGATGGACAACGCGGGAGGACCACGGAGGACCGCAGAGGACCACGGAGGACCACAGAGGACCACGACAACACCGGAGGGCAACAGACAGGGACGACCACAGAGGACCACGGAAGACCGCGGAGGACCACGGAGGACCACAGAGGACCACGGAGGACCGCAGAGGACCACGGAGGACCGCAGAGGACCACGGAGGACCGCGGAGGACCACAGAGGACCACGGAGGACCACGACAACGCCCGAGGGCAACAGACAGCGACGAACAATGCGGGAGGACCATGGAGGACTGCGGAGGACCATTGAGGACCATGACAACAACAGAGGGTAACGGCCAGATCGACGGCCCAAAATGACATGAGGTCATCAGGTTTGTAGGTCATTAGTAACGCCTGTTAGGTGGAACAGGAATTACAATATGAGTATGATTTTTTTAGCTTTTACCCAAAATGGTGAAGAAGGTTCTGTCTTCCATGTCATGGTAATTCTAGGTGCTGTATTGTAGACAGCTGAACTTGTTTGAGTTTCTTGAAGCATTTGGCCTCTCATCCGTGTGCCTCCCTCAGTTCCAACAGACTTGTTGGGAGTCACAGGCTTTGAACCCTGTTTGGATGTGAATCCTTACGGAGTTGTTGAGGTCACATGTGAGCTCTGATTTTCAGAGTTGTTAGGGTCACATGTGAGTTGTTGACCCACACGGCCATCAGGTGGGTCGTTAGGGTTAGATGGATCCAGGTGTGAATAGGTGTGAAGCAGTCTTAGGACTCTCAGGACTGCATTATAAGTGGGTGGTAAGTGAGATCGTAGGCCACCACCTCTGTTTGATGGTGGTTGTTCCAGTTTGGCAAGGACGGCCTCTTTCTCGCCTCTCCTGTGCTGTGCCATGCATTTGTGAAGTGATTGATTAGCTTTCCCAATGTACAAATCTGTCCATTCTTGGCTGCGCTGCACTGAACTGCACACACTGCACTGTTCTGCCTTTGCCTGGGAGTTCTGTCCTTAGGGTGGACCAGGTTGTCCTCAGTGTGATACTGGGTTTGAAATGTGTGCTGTTCAGTGCAGCCAGGAATGGACAGATCTGTACATTGGGGAAGCTAATCAACCATTCCACAAACAAACGACCCAAGAAACTTAGAGCTCAGATTTGACTCAAGCAAGTCAGGCTACCTGCGATATAGCACCTAGAACTATTATCCAAAAGGAGGACATATTGGTAAGTACTTTCCCACTTTTCTCCTTGCTTAAGGGCGGTGTCGCTATCACTTGGGCATAACTTCTTTAAATTGTATTTATTACTTTTTAGTTTCCATTCTCTGTATTTAGTGACACTTAATCCCACCTGTTACCACATAGTATCAGCTCAGACTCAATGTTGAGATAGAACAGGATAGAAGCCAAATTGTTCAGGCGTTACTCTTGACGTGTGTATATATTTTGTTTGTATGTTTGTATTTGTTTGTTTTTATATATGTATTTGGGCTGCACGGTGGTGCAGTGATTAGCACTGCAGCCTCACAGCAACAGGGTTCTGGATTTGAATCCTCCTGTGTGGAGTCTGCATGTTCTCCTCGTGTCAGCGTGGGTTTTCTCCAGGTGCTCTGGTTTCCTCCCACAGTCCAAAGACATGCACATTAGGTTAATTGGAGACTCTAAATTGCCCGTTTGTATGACTGTGAGTGTGAATGGTTGTCTGTGCCAGCTCTGTGAGAGTCTGGTAACCTGTTCAAGGTGACCCTGGACCAGGATAAGTGGTTCTGGATGGTGAATGAAATAATGATAAAACATAAAATCGTAATAAATTAATAAAATTATTAACTGGATGTAATTTTCTATTTTTTCATGTCTCTTTTATATATCACATTTCACCATTTGTGGTGAAATGGTTTACCATTGTGTCACAATTGTGAAAATTGTGTCAAATTCAAATAAAATATACCTATTTAATTTAAAGAGTCTAATGATCACTTACAGCTACTACCCATGCGATGTTAACATGGTGACCTGAGATCCATTGTTTTGCTGAAAAGCTAATAAAATAAACACGATTAGTGATCTGTTTCTTATGCTGGTCGTGAGAACAGTTATGGTGGTTAATGATGCAGCAAACATTCACCATTCCACTGTTTTCAAACTGGATAAACTCAACCGCATCACCTCCTGGCACCAATCTCTACTACAGCCTCTGTTTTTTAAAGTCCCACAATGCTTTGTGCTGCTCACTTCTGCTAACGTCACAATCCTATTTTCTATATGCTGTATAGATAATGTGACCAAGCTAAAGTGAGAGCTATCTGTGTTCCGTTAGACTCAACATGACATGCAACTTGAAAGCACAACAGATGTGTAGATCTGACCTGGTGACACAAGCCTCATTCCCACTACACAAAAACTCGCCAACACCCGCTAACATCTGGATTTTAAATGCAATGGGAATGCATACGATCACCATTCACACCCGCGTCAAATGACTCTGCAGTAGACACAGGTTTTTATCGCCTCCAGCTCCGATCAGCTTTGATGGGAACGCCTGGGAGAACGCACTAATTTCACCTCCTTAAAGAAGCCTATCAACAGCCGCCGCTGAGGAAAACAAGAGACACTCCTCCTGCATGCTTTTATCCTCTTTCCTTTCCACTTTGTGTCACAGTAATTGTCTTAATAATGTGTTTCATTTATGTCTGTGCTATCTCCTCATTCTGACATCTCTCTGGGCGATGGACTCTGCTCCACCAACACAATCTCTCAGCTCTTTAGCTTTTTAGTCAGGTTCCCAGGTCAATGTGGAGGGAGAGAGAGCTTTGAAGCTGTTAGTCAGCGGTTCAATCGTTTTTTTCTCTGCATTAACTTGCTCTCACTGACACACGGATACAATCAGAGAACAGCGCTACAGCTGCTGCCCTTTCTGAAGCATATACCTGCAGTCACTCATCTAAGATTCCTGACTGGTGCAGCAGAGCAGGTTAACTCATTTCAATAAAGTGTTAATTCCTTGCCCCTCACTCACATTTTCTGCATTTTAAAAATGCTGCTGCACCGTTTGGGGCCATATTCTCATATTCTATATGTTGCAATATGCTGCAAAATATCAGACAGTAATTACTAGCCTCTCTTACGGGGCTAAATTCAGAGGCTATTATCAAATCACATCCACTCTGGTGCTGACGAAAAATCCCTTGTTTTACTCATGAAACTACAGTTTATTGCCTTTATTGGCATGTCTTGGCGGTGACAAATGAAATTCACACAGCAGGGAAAGCAGTAATTTCCACGGTCTGGTGAGGCTCAGCGTACATTGCAAGACACAGATCACATCACAGATGAGGGCAGAGACTGCATGAGTGGTGGCTTGAGAAAGCAAATGTGTCTTCCATCACCACTAGGCTATCCTATGACATTGATAGGTATGATCAACTCCTGGTATCCATGAGCATGCTATTTCAGTGACGAGCATACTGTATTTCATCAGTTCTGCCTCTAACCTGCAGAAAAACTCTCAATTTCAGTCTCACTTGGAAATCAGCAGCCAACATCAGCAACTACGAGTGGCAGATCCTACCCCTGGGTCACAAATTGTAGCCCTTGGTCTGCTATCTATGCCCTTCAGCAGCGCATCATGGACCAGAGAGCGTGAGGTGACTTTTAAGTCGTGGCGGTGAAGAGTTGCTGTACAGACAGCTGCTTGGAGAATCTGCCATCATCCATTGGAGCCAAGCTGTTGGTAGCCAGATTAAGATACGCCTTTGTTACCGGCAGGTTTAAATCCAACAGTGGTCTTGCAGTGTGCACAGTGTAGTGGAAAAACCTGCCAAAAAGGCCCAATCCAACAACATAAAGATTTAGTGGAGACAAGATGGCTAAAATGAGTGCCCACATAGACTTGAACTACAAGTTGTAGATGTGCACTAGCCATTCTGATATATAGCCCTTTTCTACCAAATTAGGGTGGTGCTCACTGCACAACACAAGTAAACTGTAATAGATCACATGGATAATCTGCAAGCCTTAGTTCTAATATTATAGATATTTGTTTTTATTCAAAAACAAACATGGACAAACAATTAACTAAATATTTTTATGATTTCACACTTATTGTCTCAATTGTTGAACGCCCCATCCTCTTTATAGAATATAAATATACAATACAGAATATTACATGCCTACTGATGTTGTCATGGTTCGCACCTGCTATTTTTCTGTTCCAGCTGGGAAGCAACTTTTTAGGTCCTAAACCAATTTATTTCACTCTGAACAGTTCAAAATTAGGTGTGGGAACCAGAGCAGAACCTGTTCCAAGTTGGTGGAGCAATGAAATTTCAGTATTATCCCATAGCATTCATTTTATTATTCTGAGTCTTACCCCTCTCAGTGAAGTCAAGCTTTTTCGTAATCAACTATAAGGACTGGGTCACAGTAGAGTTTCTAATCAGTGCCTGGCTGATTACAATGTTATTGTTATTTGTTTTAATGAACAGTTTCCTGAGAATACCCTGAAATAATCAATTGGGTTTCAGGAATGACAAATGTTCTGCCACGGCTATCTGAGCTACAGTACATTCCCTTTGGAATTAGATGCATATTGAATGATTTGACCTTATTTAGCTCCAATTAGTGTAACTTAAACAAATTTTAAGAGTGAGTTGAAAACTCATTGAAATAACCAGCAATATGCTTTTTTATCTTCCAAATTTGCTTGAACAGCTAGTTTTGTGCTTGAGGCTTGTTGAAGCTTTAGTGCAAAGTCCTGAAATGTTTAATAGGCTGGTATAGACCAAGCGTCTGCAGTATGCTCAAACCTTAAAATTACGATAGATACAGGGGCATTTCATTAATCGTAGGTCTTCTTTTGAGCTGGAGTCCAGTCACAACTAATACTTTCTGATAATACGTCATGGTTCTTTCAAAACTGATAGAAAATTTCATAACCACATCAGTTTGCATGTCTCTTCTTTGCAGTCTTGTCAGTAAAATTATGAAAATAATAGTTTTGAAGGTGTCACTTTTTATTCAAGTGGTTCACAGTGACAATCTCAGCTTACGAAATGCTGTGACTGAGGGCATGGCCAAATTTTGGCCACTATGACAATCTAAAATGTGGGGCTTGAACAGAGGAACAAAAAGCTCTAAAGGCAGACAGTTCCGGAATAGGGGACAGATGACCTGAATTACAGGTGAGGCAGAAAGATTGGCAGTGGGTCTATGGCAGCATATGTGTCATTCTCAGAAATCAAAGTCAATTTTCAGGGGTCCTGTCTGGTGGGGACAGTGATTCACTTGTATGTGTGCAAGGTGGCCTCTTCTCTGCGAGGTAGTTTTAAAAGCTAGTAGTCTATAATCTGAATCAATGAAATTGGTTAAAATGAAACTGGTGGAATTTCATGGGCTATACTGGTGCTAGTAAAGAAATAGCTTTCTTTTAGATAAAATGCAGCATATGGACTGCACTTACAAAGCACTTTTTTTTACCTCACACAGTGCTCTCAAGCAGTCTAACGTTAGAGTTTGAAAAAAGCATTTAAATAAGTAGAGAGTGCAAAGAAAGTGGCAGTACATTTTGGAACATAGTTCTGATGTGAAGTTAAAAACGGAAGATTTTAAGAACCATTTAGCAGCTGTTGTAACAGCTGTACAGCAGAGTTTATTCTAATTTATTCCAGAATATCAATGCAAGTGCAGACATACACTGCAAGATAGAGATCCCCAAATTATCTGAAAAGCAATAAATACAATTTTGTATGACAATATTGATAATGCAGTAGCCTGATCGCAGTTCATGATTATTGGAATGGAGTTTAGATCCACTGTTCATAATAAAAAACAATAAAAAATGCTGAAAAAGTGTTGCTTGCCATAAAATCAGTGTTGTATAATACAGAATGCATGAGATGTGAATTAAAATCACTAAATGTCAGTGGTAGATAATTGTAGCTCATCAGTAGAGAGTGAATACACAAGGTTGCAGACAAGGTTAATATGTAATATACTATCTGTGATGACTTGCATTACATTTTACTATGCTTCATTCAGCATTGTTGAACAAGACTCCTTCAGAGTGGATTCCATTACATTATTCCATAAATTTGCACCTGGGATGAAAAAAGTCGATTCAGCGGATGGTAAAATATCTACAGCATCATTCCAAGGTGGGGTCTATCATAGGTCAGAATAGAGAGGTGAATGTAATGTATGCACAGTAGGAGGGCTGAAAGAATGAATGCATGCACAAAATGACTGTGGCGCCACAGAGAGCTTGGCGCGATCACTGAAAACCATTCAGGCAGTGTTGATGCACTTTTGTTTGAGAGTGGTGATGGAAAATGCTATCAACGTCTGGAGGTCTTGTTTGACCTCTGTCAGCGATTTCATATTTGTTGTTCTGTCCGTCTGGAAGAAGACAGACCTGTCAAGACCATGGCCTCTTTTATTGCATCATCTGTTCAATGGATTCTACAAAAGACTATTTGATTTGTGTTGATTTAGAGTTTATTTAGCCAATATGACAAATAACTAATGAATGAACTTGTCTACAGGGGAGGGGAAATACATTTGTGACTCATCCACTGTATGTGTTGAGTTTTAAACTCAGTATGTTTGCATGCACAGTTTAGTCGAGCTACAGTTATAGCTCGATTAGGCAAATTAATTGGACAACTGTCCTTGTCCCAGCAGACATGCACCAGGGGAGAATCAATTTATTGACCTAAGTATGTCTAACTCTGCCATGGCAGGTGTAGATGCCCGCTTTTGGCTAGTTACAATAAACCTATATTATTTATACAGTCTATAGACCACATCACAATCACAACTGTCCATTTACAATAACTTCAGGGTAGGAAACTGCCACATACATATAATGAAACGGTGCTGAGCAAACTCTGCCTTCACTGCTTAGTTTTAAGCCACCTAAAAAAATCAATGGTGTAGTCTATGCCATATTCTGAATATTTTCACAGCTTTACCTTACTGAATAAAACAGACCCTACCCACAGAAATTTGAAGCCTTTATATCAAAAACACCAGATTCTACTGAGAAAAGGTATTTTTATAATACATTTCACACGTATGGCAGCCTTGGATAATCAGCCATAATTATTCAAGCAAGGTGATATGGTAAAAGAAATGCAGCAGAGAGAGATAGGTCGGCAGGGACCCTCAAGAACCTGAGCTGCTGATGACACACACTGAATGATGGTGCCTTTGCTTAAATTGCCCTATGATACAAACAGAAACTGAATCATTTTGCTGCAACAAATTTCAGCATTGACATTTTTGTTGAATGGTTTCACTGATGACGACTGAGAAAGACACTGCTTCAACTGACTACATTTACATTCAAAACAATGAATGAACATTCAAATTAAAGCTGGCAAATTTTTCCTTCAACCTGAACTCTGGATGTATACCTTAAGCATAAAAAAAGCATAAATCGAGACAAACTCTGAAATACCCAGCTCTTATAGTAAATACCAACAGAATTTCAAAACATTTGAGAAAATCATTCTCCTCTCCATCCTTGTCAGGACATTTGGTATTAGAACACACACACACACACAGAAAAAAAGGCAGCTTTCATGGTTTGAGAGGCGTTGATAATTTGAGTTGAAATGAGCTTGTCTTCATTAATGACAGTCACTGCTAAACCGTTTATCTTCGTATACCCAGGTTACTGTGCTAAAATGACTCCCTCAATGCAATTCCTACTAATAGCTCTCTTTAATGTCAAAGAGAGAGCACAGCCCTGGAGGAGAGTTTTTTCTTTCCGTCTTTGATACGTCTGAAATATACATGATGCATGCATGTGAAGAAATGTTGTCAAAAGGTAACCTTAAAACACAGCCACAGAGTCCATTTCTCTCCAGGTCCTGGTACAACCCATGTAAGGTGATGACAGGTGAGAGCTAATTACTGCAATTCAGTCAGCTTTAATGTGAATCAAAGTAGAAAAGGATACAAATTATGAGAAAAAGGTGAGCTCAGCTTTGTCATGCATGGTGACTTGGCTGTGCTGAGCACTGAATACCGTGTATAATCTTAAACTGCACATTTTGTGATTAGGAGACTGCACACAGGCTATGCTAGTGCTAAGAAATGCTATGATATTGTAGATACAAGGAGTTACAGTACAGTGTAAACAACTATAAATTTCAAGAGTTTTTTTTTTTTTTTTAGGATTAAGTTTTTAATTAAAGACCCATATTGCATTCACAATACTGTAGACCACATCGAGATGTAATAGAGGAGATGTAAACTATAAAATAGACAGACAACCACTTGGAGAAGGGTCAATTAATCTTGGTGGCACAGAGATTAAGAGCAGGAGTGTGGATAACATCCTCAACAATTAACGTCCTGTAAAAGGTAAAACGTCCACAACAAACAGTGTCAAATAAAACATTTTTACTGCTCAGGTAGTACAAATATGGCAGAAAACGGGGTCTGAACAGGTGACTTTTTAGGCTGCGGCCTGAGGCAGCAGCACCAAATATAATGCTATTTATAGAAAGGCAACATGCAAATGAATGAGTCTACCCCAAATGCTTAATGTTGTTGTGCAAGTCATGAACTGTATGTATACAATAGAACACATGTAATACAAAACATGCACAACAATTGCATGGAAATATAAACAACAAAAAGACCATTGGGGAAACCTATTCACAGAAAAAAATCAAAGAGCCTCAGCTCTTACATATGTTCTTATAGTAATTACTACCACAAACAGGAGGTTTAATACTCTCTGTAAAAAATAAATCTGGTGTTTTGGGTTTGACAAAGAGGGGTTTTGTTTGTTGATGATGCTTTTGTGCTCCGTTATCCATGTTGGATTTGCCAATGCACAGTTTAGGACAAGGACATTGTATTTCTGTGTTGTAGAACTGCTCGCCTTGGGATTTTCAGCTCGTACAAGGGCAAAGGCAGCTATGTCCACAAGGCTGATGTCCCAGTGATGGTGGCAGAGAATTGATGGTGGTTTGTTTCTGAATGGGTATTATATGATGTGTATGAATAAGTTGTCCCTGAGGTTTGCATTGTGTTTAAACCAAGCGGCAACATCCGGGACAGAAAAATGAAGCCAGCATGGAGGTGCCAAACACTACAGTTCACTGAATGGCCACATGAGGCTGGCTCAAGAAGTGAGTCAGTCCCGACATGTTTAAAGCCTGGTTCAAAAAATAGTTTTGGTCCCCATGGATCATTTCAAAATGCATGACAACTGTACAGTTGGTGGATTTTTACATAAGCCACCCTTTCATTTTTCTTCTTTTTTTAAAAAATTATTAAAATTTTTTTTTGCCTTTATTGGACAGGACAACGATAGCATGAAAGGGGGAGAGAGAGGGGATGAGATGCAGCAAATGGCCGAGGCCGTACTTGAACCTACAGCAAGGACTCTATAAATGGGGCACCCGCTCTACCAACTAAGCCACTGGGCGCCCAAAACGGTTTAAAATTATTTATTTTATAATTATTTATTAATTATTATTGACATGCTGTCTGCAAGGCAAAATCCATTTACTTGCTTCTCCACAACTCACTCCCCTGATCCAAATATAGTCCCTTCTGGCTCCAATAAGTCAAAATGGTGATGGCCAGATTGCCAAACTTGAGACTTTAAAATATGAGTCACAAACCAGTGATTGATGTCACGATGGCTACAATAATTATTTTTATACAATGCAATCATTGGCATTTTTTGGAATATTTTAATTGGAGCGCACTGCATGCCAATGTTTCAGTAAAATCCATATAAGTGGCTAATCATCTTGCTCTACCTTCAGCTTTTCATTTTAAAGTTCCTGATCCTTTACCTATAGCACACTCATCTTGTTGGGCCAGTTCTTGGATGGGTTTCAAGAGTTAGTCTTGTTAGGAATACAGCACTTTCATTGTTTTGACACAAGACAATAGTCTTTTAATGTAACACAGCTATGAAGGCTGCAGCTATTTCTTTCAGGAGTTCTAGGCAATAAGCCCAAAAAAGTTCTAGTTCAGCGGTACTTAATTCTGGCACTCAAGGGGACTAGAGCACTCCAATTTTTCACTCCAGTCATCAAATCGTGAAGTGAGTTACACCTGAGACACAAGGTTAATGTGATTTACTAGAGTGCCCAACAGGGACTGAAGGCCAGCGCTACTCAGATCCCAAATTGAAGCACCAAATTGAGTTCAAAACTAATTACCATAATTTATTCTTTTGCCTATACTTAAGATGTAACTAGACCACATATGCAGGTATTCAACTACACATTGGAACTCACTTTCAACTGTTCAAATATCCTGTTAACTTTTGCAAACTGGCAACAAATTTCTAGAACAGAAACACAGCTTGAGGCAAACTATGGTCCAAAACACACGGGTGCCCTCAGATATGCACCGAGACATTTACACTATAATAGCAGCGCTTTTAGAGACTTACTTCCTCGCATGGCACATCCTAGTTATTGGACCATGACTTTTGCTCTTGTCAGGTGATAGCATGTCCTCTCTAGAGCTCTGCTAGCTGTCACGATTAGGAGGAAGAGAAATTCATTGTTGAGGTGGAAAACAACCAAGTCTCTGCAACCGACACTATCGAATATTAAAGAAGACATTGCCTGGTGAGCCATAGCTGGAGAGGCTCTCCAGGTGAAAAATCAAGTTACATAACACAAACACGACTCCTGAATCCATGGCAGCCCTCTGTATTTACTTTATATGCTATGCTGATGTGCCATGTTGCGGCAATGTCTGCCGGTGCAAAGTGCATCACATAACACACTTCTGCACTGTGGCGACAGGATGCTTTCAGTGTAAAACTCATGGACCTTTATACTGTACCACTATCAGTGACTCCACCGAGGTTGTTTCAGAGAGTCTGCTTTGGGCACTCCAGGTGTCAAAACTGCCCCAATTTTCCACTGCACAACAACAGGAGCGAGTGACCCACAACTGAACTGTGGACTGCACAAAGTGAATAAAACAGTAGTCAGCAGTTTCAATTAACCCAATGATATGACAATATGCACATAAGCAGAACTACTTTTGGTAAAATGCATAAATAAGTGAAAACGTAAAAAAAAAAGGTTGAAGCATCACAGTCTATTGCAGGTGAATGATGCTTGCCACAGGTGCTGCTGTTGAAAAACTCCATTTGAAATCTTGCTAATGCTAGAGATGAAGATCCAAATCCTTTTAAAACCACACCACAACCTCTATAATACTCCTGTCTTCAGGGCTACTAAACTATAAATACTGTAAAAATATTATATGACACCAACAAACTACAGCTTTATATCTTCTTCATGTTTATCTGCTCAATGTTATAATTATTGTAGGTGGCTTAATAATATTATAGTTGGCAGACTGTATGTTATTTGTGCGCTGTACAGCTCTACTACATAGGAAAAACATAATACATATATAACTGACATAAATATCACATCAGACTGAGTATTGGGAGATATTCAGTTTTAGAGGATATTGTTTGGGATTAAGAGGAAAAAAAAGTATTTTCCTCATCTTTATTCCTGATATGATGTAGGGATCAACTGTCTTCCAAAACTGTCACAAACCATCTGTCATAGATTTGGACAATGGAAAGCTTTGATTAGGTTTTGGGGAAAAATCATGGTTTGGGTCAAAAATACGACTTTATTAAGGTACTTTGTGGTAATTGTTAAATCTATAACCCCTCATAAAGGTTAGGAAACAACTGTGAGTGAAAGAAACCTGGCATTTAGTCCCATGTTTCAGTGGGCCCGTAAAACTCATTGACAGATTATGTGTCACACTGGGCTTCACAGATAGACTTGATGTGAGATTAAGCAATGGAAAATATCATAGAAGCTCTGGACTAAAATCCTGAGCAGCAGCATTAAGCACAACACTAGTTTCTATGAAATGAGAAGATGAGGAAGGAAAATGCTCATTCATGGACTTCAGAGGAAGAACAGATGTAATTCATTGCTCTTGTGAAGACTGCAGTTGCCTAATAGCACAGAATTTGATAAAAATTCAATAAAGGATAGCAGAATCAAAGCCACTGTAAAATCACTGTTGGAAGATTGTAACCAGCTACTGAAGAAACAGCGATAGCTTTATGATTGCAGTGGCACCACAATGTATGTAACACTGACAGTAGAGCAGCTTTTATTGATTTCAAAGGAATCATTCTTTCATTGGGTGATTGCAATGTCTAACACCTGCCGGCTGTAGAGCCTGGGGGTTGAGGTTTGGGACCACCCTGGAAGACACACTGGACAGGCGCATCGATCAACTCTCATAAATAATTCACAGTTGCAACTTGATCATAGTTTCCACCAAAAATCGCTTGTTTTCTTCCTGTTTGCTTTGAGTCTTGTCTGTCGCTTTGTATGGATGTGCAGATGCTTAAGCAGTAAACCTGAAAATAAGCAATTAGCAGCATCAACCTCACTCTCTCAATAACTCTGTTCACTCTAAGGGATTCTCGCTATTGATGCTGCAATTGTCCTTGGTGGTGTTCCCTGTCTGTCATCCCCAGAGAGTCTCCATTTCTCTTCCTGCCTGAGTTGCTGTTCCCTGTCTGACACTTTTCTCAAAAAACCTCCTCTTAGACACTTTTACCTTTTCTTCTTGATTCACACCTCTCTTTCCTTTTTGTTTTCTTTTTCTTTAATTCTTTTTCATCTCTGTTGTTGTTCAGTAGTCAGAACACATCACATCTCTCCATTACCTTGTCGGTGCCAGCAGACAAGCACCTGCCTACAGATGAGGAAAAGAGAGACGGCTAAAGAGAAAAGGAAGCCACGAGTTCAACAGCTGTGGGTTATACATACGGGTCAGGAAGGGGACATTACAAGATACAAGAGAAGTGGCTACATTAGTAAGCACACTGGAGCAAAGTCTGCGGTTGACATGTCAAAAAGGACATATGCACATGCACTTGCTCATTTTATGAATGAAAACAGTTTCTGATGTTGTCTGGGTTCTAAATTATTTACTATGGACCTCTTTTTGTTAGGCCTCTAAGCTTCTAGTTAGACCTAGTGGAAAGAGCTGTATTCCTCTAGCTGGAGGATCAGTAGGTAAAGATGTATAGTTTATTCCCAACATTCAGGGTTGACATCCACATAAATGCTTCTATTAATATCATAAAATAAATATACATAATGTAATTTCAACATGCAAATAAGCTCAAGCACTGATTTTTTGCATACACTCACTAAAACTTCAAGGGTCATTCAGTCTTTCTCCAATTAAGTGTGCTTTACCATTGACAACAAAGAAATTACTTGTTTAAAAATACCACCAAAAACTGATGGTCTAGTGTTTGTGATTAATGCTTTTCTAATCCTACATTAATAATATCCAGGGTTAGGATTAATCTTTCTGTAAATCAAACATGTCTATATTTAAATTGAAATCAACACTATTGTCCTCTATTTATGTCTTTCTGAACGTATTAAATAGCATATCAAATAACCTGACCTTAAGTTAGTTTTTGTGTTTGGCCACCTTAGCTTTTTAGCTAAGCCTATGAACCAATGGCTCTTATCATCAGATCCTACCCTAATATTACAGGAATCAAATGTATGTCCAATAAACACAAGATATCCTTCTGTGCAGATGATTTCTTATTATACATGACTGTCCCACTGAACTTACTCTGACCACTATTAGGTCAGAGGCCTCTAAGCTTCATTTATTCTAAATGATTACAGCGCATCCTCAGTTTTATTTATATGTGACTTAGGGTAACTAATTCTACATAAAATAAAAGTAATTCTTGATTTCCAATTTAACCCTATTTAACAATGTTACAAACAAGTTCAAGTTACAAGTTCAAGTGGCTTGTGAAAGATTTTGTAGATAAAAGGGTTGCCTTCATAATCAGATTAACGGAGTGCCTAATTGTTTGGAAAATCTGATATACTGGAGATTTGTTTGTTGATGAACCTCATCTTGACCTCTCTTACAGCATCAGTGAAGTTCATAGATCCGGAAATTGTCCACTCAACTGGCCATTCACTCTGTTGATCACATTTATTGATCCTTTTTAAATCCTTCTAGTTCAGTTCAGCCACTTCCTTCAGTCTTGACCCAATGGACATTTGGGCTTTTGTGCATTAGCTGGCGCATGTTGAATCATTAAAAGGTTCACTATGTACTATAAATACAAGCAAATGTAAATGCAAATGCTTACGAATACGTTTTAACAAGGTAAGGGGTGATTATACTTATTTGGAAAGGAAAAAAACAAAATCTTAAATCATAATGTTAACTCCAACTAAAATTAACTCTATATGCAGAGTCTTGATACCATAACTCATCACACTAGAAACAATTTAAGGTACTGTGCATTAAAGAGAATATTCCACCAACATTTCGGTGTAATTTTGGAGAAAAAAACTATCCACAAATCATAAAAGAAAGGATACATTGGTGGAAGAAATCAGAAAATGTGTGGTAACCTCTGCTAAAAGCCCATTTCTGTCCTTTTATTGACCAGCACTGAGGTATAAATGTCTGTACCACTGGTGGTAATGGGGCTTGAAATGGGCTGCAGGTACAACCAATTGTACTAACTGACTAAATTAACTTGTGATTTTGCTGAGTGATCAGATAGATTTCTGATCTCGCGGGCTGATTAACTTACCTGATTGTGACAAAAGACAGGGTTCAGTTCAAATCTGAATCCATTGTCCATCAGTCCATGTAAAGAAATAAAGGACCACAGGCTTTTAAGACAGGGTTTGTAATCTTAAACATAGGTAAAAATGATCAAGATGGCAGGGTGAAACAGTTGTAACAAAATGTGATGTAACAGAAAGGGTTAAATGTTTCCTGGAAAAAAAAAAACATACAATACTTCTGCACATGTATTATTAGTAATTCAGTATGCTCAAGTATTACTATTAAAATTGTCCATGTATGCAACTTCTTTTGCACAATGAAAGCTGACCCTACAGTCAAACTTTGCTGCCAGCTCGTTGTCAGCAGTGCTGCTGTCTCGGCTGAATTGGACCGTTTGCTGAAGGTGTTTCAAAGAGAAAAATTGTGTGTTTCCAGGTTTCCTCTACAGTGGTGACATGACAGAAAACAGGTGGACTACAGTTGTGTACAGACATCTGTGAACCAAATATGGACCACACACTGCTACCCACTGCTACATGGGGGTGGATGGTCTGGCTGCTGGCATTTCTGTCTTTTGAGAAGATGCTAGTTAAGTACTGTATTGGGATGACCTGGTTGTTGTTGCCATAGCTTCTTGGATGATTAGACCTCTACACTGTCTTTGCAGAAAAAGGGTTGGTTAAGCTCAGTGATAATAAACGTCACTCCATGAAGCCTAAAGCTTTGCATGCAGCAATTTGCTCAAGTATATTACTTAAATTGGTATTTTTTTTCTGTCAGTGCAGTCTCACTTAAAGTGTATTTCTGTTACTGTTTACTTAACTCCCCGTGCCTGGAACCAGCATTTTGTAAATATAACTAGCTAAGAAAAACTTTGACAACCACTTAAGCCCCTTTTACAGTGTCTGTTCGAGGTTGGGATGTCGCTTATTATTCTTATTTGCAGTTCTGTATAAAATGTAAGACTGTGGAATGGAGGGACAAAGTTGTCTTGACTTTAAGCTGGCAGCGGAGGTTGTAAAAGCTTTGAATCAGTGTCTATGTAAAAGCAACAGCCAGCATGACAGGACTATGGACAGGACAGGTGTGACATTTTGACAAATGTGTTAACCCACCACTAGGAGATTTCAAAACCAGCAAGCAGCAGTTGGCAGCTAACTCAAACAGGAAAAACACCAACCACAAATGTTTGAAAACTAGGGAGACAAGGAGCTCCTTACCCTTCGAGCAGAGGACAAGATCAGCTGCCACGCAATAGGGATGGTTAAATGATTGTGCCATATTATGCCATTATCATTGTGTGGAAAGCACTGCTGGAACTTATGTTATATGTTACACTGGAGGCCAACACTGTTGTGTTAAATGTCACACTCACAACGCCTCTTCTGCTTCAGAAATGTTGCCGTGTTATCTAAATTCACACACTGGGGTGGCATGATGCCTGCATGGTTTGGTTCTGTATAAACAGCAAAGGCAGCTCAATGACGGGACTTTGTCACAGCCATATTCTGTGATCTCAGCGCAAAAAGAGTTTGAAATAGATAGAGGAGGGTGTTTTGTACAACCACAAGGGAAGGACAGCATGGAAACCAGAACTGTGCCAACGACAACAAATTTAGCAAAAAGGTCTGTCATTACACCAGTCCCAACAGTTTATCAACCAGCAATGGTGTGGAGACCGGTCAGCCACTGACTGAATGGATCATGTTTTTGTTCATGGGTCAGACAGTGATAGAATAATTCTCCAATCTTAAAACATTTGCCTGAAATATGCTATCTTTTATTTATTTATTTATTTATTTATTTGCATAATGTCAAATTCACTCCTTTCTGACAAGTTGGAAAACAATGAGATCATGTTCCAAGCCCTTTTCCTTTTTAACTTATCAATCTTAACAGCATATTTTTGATGTGTTATTTTTTGGAATATGTGGGAAGGTAGTGTTGTTTCTGCACAGATAATTACATGGTTAAAAAGGTACAGAATGTAGGCTAAAGGGGCATGGTAAGCAGAGTTTACAGTGCATGCAGGACCTACAAATGCATGCAACCTTGATTCAACAAAGAGATTGATATGCCTATTAGAGTACATCTGCCTGCAGGCGCAGGTGATAGTGAGCAGTGCCTACTTTCTGTAACAACACTCTGTATCAGAGCTCTTAAAAAAGTCAATACAGTATAAAGAATGTTGTAAATGTAAAGCCACACAGAGAACAGTATAACTGTTAAGGGCATGAAAAAGGAGGCTTGTAGCTATACTTGCTTATCTATGTGAAAGCAATCTAATGCTCTGTGGACCTTAGGGATCAGGGTATTTGTCCCTTGTGCACCGTACACAGTGGTAGGTATTACAGCTCTCTCTGCTCTCTCATGCTGACAGAATATGAATTGGCAGCAGCACAGATCCTGAACTGCAGAAGCCTGTAGGTCAGCAAGGGCACAGCAATGCTGCGCAATACACCACACCCCATCATTGAGAATGTGCAAGCAAATGCATACTTCTGACAGAATTTTAATAGTGGAGAGGCCAACCAATCATATGATATCTGATAATATTTAACCAATCTCCCTCTAGACATTTTAGAGTGTTTAATAGCCAGTGAGGTAGAGAAATCTGTGAGCAACAGAAAGATATAGTTGAAGATTGTTTTATTCATGTAGATCATTAAAGAAGTGTTTTTACTGCTGGAAAGATGGTATTTTAATAAATATAGGCTGTCTCTGCTGTAGAAAGACACAAATACTTTTGAAATTGGTACAACATGACCAGAGAAAACATAGAAAAAGGTCTTTGCTTTTGCTCAAGAGATAGAAAACCTACAACTATCACAATGCACTTCACTGCACCAGACCAATAAACACCCCCGCTGGTCAGTGATGCAACGCAAACTCGTCTGTTTGACACAGTGGCGGCCAGCTGGTAACAAACGATCTCGAATCACTGTTAATGGCAAGATAAAACTATATCTGAATTATTACTGAAACATTTGAGGCAAGAAATGCAATGTAGAAGCAAAATTGTGTTTCATATTTGATATTTGCCTAGTTTTACTGTTTGATCTGGGCTTTTTCAGCCTCTCTTCTCACATGAAACAACATCCCTTTTGCTTTTCTATCACATGCAGTTAGCGCACTTATAGTGAGTAAAGTCCCTAAAGTCACAGATTTTAGACTGTGCTGAAAATCACGTCACATGAACCCTCATGGCCATGCAAACTCTTACACATGCCAGTAATAATAAAGATCTCTGTAAAGACTTAATCTCACTGTATTGAGCACTTGAGCACATGACTAAATGGTTACATAAAGTTGAGTACAGTGTGACTCAGTGGTGGTGGTAAGTGGCTAAATGGTAAATGAAATGCCAAAGTGTCACTGATATTAATATATTTCTTTCTATTAAGAGCACAGATACACACCACAGGTATTGTGCTTTATTACTAATGTGTCAAGTGACATGATCTGTTGAAAACTGAAAGGTTGTGATGCTGAGAAAAAGGGCATGGGGTTACCAAAATCAATAAATACACCACATTTCATCCAAATACAGCACTTTTTTGTGACTAACACATACAAACTGACAAAAGCAGCTCACTGGCAGGGTTTCTACCAAAGAAACCTTAAAGTTCAGTTACTAAATACAGAAAATTAAACATACAACTGACTACGTTTTGGTCTTATTCTCTTACTCTTTTTCGCACTCTTTTTCATCATTATTTTCCCCACAGTTTGGTCTAAAAGCGTGCTTTAACACAGCAGTTTTCAGAGAAACTTTACTTGGTTGTTTTTCCAGTGACAATGTAAGGCTGGGGCTAAAGCCTTGAATTACATCACTCCTTCGCCTCCAGACTCCCCATGCCTTGTATTTGTAGTGACATATGGCCTGAAATCAGGTCAAAACAAGAGACACTACCCGTCAATGTCCTATTGTCTATTCACAGTGGACACATTTGGCCTTGAGCTTAAGAAAGGAAACTGCATAAGAGGCTCAGCCTTTACTCTAAAAAAATTGTTTAAGTGACAATATCTTCCCTGAGCTTATACTTGGAAACATGGACATTATAGCATAAGCTTGTCTACAATACTGCAATCAAATAAAGAAAATATGTTTGAAATATCATCTGTGTGACAAGTACAGTCAAAACTGTGTCAGAAAGGTGCAATTCTTTTATTTGAGGCTGTATTTGGAAATGTTATTAAATAGTGTTGCCGATAAGAATTATCCTTTAATCTGCTGGTCTGGCATCACTTTCAAATATCAGAATAAAACTATATATATCTGTGCAGTTAGATATGGATTCTGGTTGAACAATATGCAATTACAAAAAAAGAGGCAAAACATCTACAAAAATTGATTTCTATGTTCTTTTAGACACGTCTAAAGGCAGGGGCATGCTTGAAACGAACTGCCTCGTAACAACATATCTCCCAACTGCATCGGAAGATACAAGTGATACTCCCTCAGTGGTGTTTCTTCTTCTCCTCTTCTCTAGAGAGTGATCATAATATCAAACAGCAGCAGGCAAATGAAAACCCCTCACTGTGTTTGAGGAAAATGGCACTTAATCTGCACAAAGTGCAGCTGCACTTGTAAAGAGCCAAGTTTGGGTCTATTTAGGAATGGTAATAAAAGGCATTTATCGCATTTGAGTTGTCAATTAAAGTGCATCATAATCACATAATTAAGCAAAATTTAACTCCAAATAGCTGCATGAGCTCAGTTTCAAGGCGCAGAGCTGACCAGTGAAACAGCAAGATAGCACAAATGTCTTGGTTCAAGACAAAAGCAGTCAGTCCATTGCTCTCTGCTTGGCTGCTTGGTGCTATATGGATGTGCATTGCACCGCAGCTGAGTTATTAGTGCATCCAGCCAGTTCAACACCTCAGTGACTGCTTATTCCCATCCAAACTAAAGCAAGGTGAAATGTTACCTATCTGGAGTAATCATTCTGACATGCAAAGACCTGCTCTTGCTTGCTCTCAAAGCAGCAGCAGAGTGGAGTGGAGGAACAGCCGTATGGATGAATGATCAAATGATCTTACCTCCAGTGGTTCACCTTCCCAGGCTAAATTCAAAGTTTTGGCATCTTTAATCTATCATGACCCTTAGGGGCTGTGTTCACTTAAGCATTTTTTTTTTCCCGAGGCCAGCTTATGTTTTGAAAAATTATTTACGGTTCGCTACAAAAGCCAGCAGCATGATGAGGCGATGAGCGCCTGTTCTGTGCTGAGCGCTGCCTGTTTGACTGTTATTCTTTAAAGAGGTTTTTAAAGAGTCCCTAGAGTTTAAGGATTTTCAGTTTTTGGTAAAACGCTCATGGTAGACAGCAAAACTGAATTGCCCTTTGTGATAAATAAAGTTGTCTGAATCTGAATCTGAATCATCACTGTAACTTTTTATCCAACTGTTCAAACACCATGATGACCAGTCATCACATCTTACATGTACAATTGCTGTTAAATTGAACAATGGAGTCAAAATATGTTAATATATTGTATATGCACTCCTTTCAAGAACCCATTTAGACCGAAGGCTCCATCCTCTCTCATATGTGCTTCAGCCTTTCCTTTCTAAAGCAATGTTTAATGGTGTCGACATTTTTACTTCTGCCATTGTATGTATCACTGTATCACTGCAACCAGATGCAACCAAAGTGTCTCAACTGGAAAAGTAAAAACAAAACAAAAAAAACTATGACCCCAAATCACTCTCAAGTTTACTCCTAGCTGGTGTTTCATGAGGAGTGCTTGGCATTTTTAGATGGGAAGAAAACGCCTTGGTGGACACAGAAGCCTTACTGCTTGTTTTCATCACGATTGTTCATGATATCAACAACAGCTGATTGATTTTGTTTGACACTGAACTCTGTCTGACATGGTGTGAGTTACGGCACCATGCAATTGTCTTTACGATCAGATCATTTCAGGTAAACCACCCTCTTGTCATGCCCCCCTGTTCAAATGTCAAACTGTCTCTTCATGTCAGTGTCTCTGCTGCAGTGATAGTCTGTCAGATGTCACATGTCAACCTCTGTGATGTCACAGCAACCTCTGTTTCTGTTTGTTCGCTCCATGTCCCACATTGAAATTGTCTTTGGCTTTAGATATCTTTCTCCTAAATTCTTCTTTTTTGTTATTTACTGGTGTGTTCAGTTAAAAAATGCCCTCAATAAGAAAGTTTAGTTGACCTAAATTGTGCAAAACCTTGTGATGTTTTTCTTCCCCAAATGGAGAAAGGCCTAACCAATCAAGAAGGAGGCTTTCCATCTCCATCTTCTCTTCTCTTGTCTTAGTCTTTCTCTGTGGTTTCGTCTTCACCTCTTTTTCTTAATCTTCTGCACTTTTCTCTCACTTGTTATTTCACCTCCTCTCTTTACTTTGTGACTCTCCTCCTCAATTCCCTCCTCTTATCAGATATTTACTATGGGTAGATATCTTTCTCTCTCAGGTTGGGATCAGTGTTTTCCCTCTCCTTAATTTATTCCCTGCTTATGTTTTATTTTGTCAGTTATTCAGAGATCTGGTAAATATTTGCACAGAGAGGCCTGCCGGTAATCAGCCAGTTGGCGTATCATCACTGTGTGTCAACTGGAGCAGGCCCGTGTGTGTGTGTGTGTGTGTGTGTGTGTGTGTGTGTGTGTGTGTGTGGGTATTGGAAACTATGAGAGATTGCATTTACTGTGTGTAAGAGAGGCCTCTCTGTGTGTGTGTGTGTGTGTGTGTGTGTGTTTATTGCAGGGGTTTTGGCTGAGGGTCAGGGATGAATTCAAGGTTCCAGAGGGAACGAGAGTGAGATTCAGCAGTGGCAGCAGACTGATATCGATCAGACCTTGTTTTATAGAGCCTTCCACATCGAAAACAAACTGTGTAAGGAGGGGAAAAAAATAATTGGAGCAAACAAATAACCTCACTTCTAATAAGAACAATGCTTTGGCTGACCACACGAGAGAAAAAAGATTGAGAGAAAGCTGAGGGAGAAAAGAAATGGAATAGAGAGAGGAGGAGAGAGAACACTGGCGGAGAAACGGCATGATTCCATAAACTCGGAAACTGTACGTTACAGTATTTTCGAGGACCATCATATTTACCCTAAGTGTTGAGGTGGTTTGTTGATTTGCTGCAGTGTCGAGTGTCGGACTGGGTTTTGTGTTCTACCAGATGGCGACAGTACCAATGACTGTTTCAATTCAAACTGTACTCCAAAGAACTAGATGGTTTAGATGGATGGCCTGTGTGTGTGTGTGTGTGTGTGTGTGTGTGTGTGTGTGTGTGTGTGTGTGTGTTCATGCAGTATTGCTTAAACAGCCCGTTATTGTATTCCATCTATGCACATTGTGACTCTATTACTGTATGCCTTCTAGAGGAGTCACCATACAAATAAACCATTTTTTTAAACTTATTTTATGATTATACTGTACTTACAGGAAATATTCATCATAATGATGATGATGAACTGTTTCACACAAGCTCTAAAGCAGTGACAAACAGCAGTAAAGTTATCCAGGTTATTAAAGAGATAGTTATGAATATAAGAAGACTAGTGTTTTCTGACACAAGGATAAAGATAAATGTCTCTAATGTTGGTGTTTTTAAAATTACATTAAAGCACGAAATTGGCAAGCTTCATGTGTCTTACACTTGTTATATTTTGGGTATCCAGTATTGGTTCTGCACTACCCCTTCACACAGTGTACCCATTGTAGCTCCCCTAAACAGTTTTTCAAACACAGTTTCTCACCAGGCTGAAGCAACAGTGTTGGAGCAGCATGTAGAACTATTGTCAGTGAAGCTTCAACAATGGCTACAGCAGTGCACTTTTGGAGGGTATAGATTAAATATTTAAACAGTGTAATGGTTATGGATGAATGCAGGTTTTGAACAACTCTTTGGGTACAGAAAGTGTTTGTGCTTTTGTGAGAATGATGATAACGTGAAATGAAGGGGGGAAAAAACAGTTTTAACAGCTGGCTGAGATGGAAAACTTGAGGTATCAAAAAAGAAATGATTTCGTAAAAGGCTGCTGGAGACAAGCCTTTTTGGAATATGCAATGACATTGCAATACCTGCTTTGGCTTCTATTCTCGTGTAGACAAAGCATCTGTATCATGCTGCACTAACAAAGGGCCTGTATAACTATATTGTATAACTATATAATAAAAAAACTATATTGGTTGCCGCTGTCTTGCAGAGAGGGAAAGTATAGTTAGCTTCCACCTCTACAGTTTGTCTTGCCAAATTAGCAAAATACTTGTTGCTCACAGTATAGTAAGTGTCAGTATCTCTCATTCTCTTGGTTGATCTTTCACTTCCATATCCACTTTTGTCCCCTTAAAAACTTTCTTTTTTTCATTCAACAGCTTAAAAAAAAACTTCTGTTTTTGTTTGTTTGCTAGACGAGAAAGACAAGGAGGCACCTTGAGGCAATGCAAAGTCAATGGACAGCGAGGAGTGTACAGCAGTACACTGAAGGCTGTACACCTATTTTCAGACTTAAGCAGAATTATCCTTATCAAGGTCTTGTCTTTCTCTGTCCCTGCCTTCTCACTCTGCTAACCTCACTCTCTCACACTCCTCATTTCACATCTCGTTCTTTTTTTCTCTTTTTGTATAATCAGTGTTATTCAATATAAAGGTATTGAGAACTTGAATCAGAACACTAAAAACGGAGGACCAAAGTAACCAAGCATCAGCTTACTGCAGTTTTTGTGTGTGTACGTATGTGGTACACAAGGGAATAATGTGAAGAAATAATGAGAAGAGTAAAGTATTTTTTAGTGAGTGTATTTTTTTCTGTCATTGCAATTTAACTTGAGATGACTCTAATTAACTTTAAGCTCTAATTTAAGGAGCTTCTTGCTGAAAAAACCCAACTGGCTCATAACTAGTGTTTTGTTCCTTACCTATTCATACTGTATAGATCTGAATACATCTTCCACCACTGCTGAACAGTTAAACTAAACCCAATCTCCTTTAGGGACTGGCGCTATGTAGAGGGACAGCTCAACCCCAAATTAACATAAATAAATAAATTATTTTAAAAAATCTTTCCTTCTTACTTGTATTGGTGAGTTCCAGTGTCAGATATATCAGCCGTAAAGTCTAGAAACTATTTCCTTTCTTTTGAACTGCACTCACCAACTGTATCACCGCACAAAAGGAGGCATGAATCTAGTCAAGGACAAAAGGCTTGAGTTTGTGACAGTGTTAGATATAAACATTAATGATTTGATTTAGGGTTGAACTGTCTCTTTAACAGGTTTACCCGTAGCCTAGGTTTAGCCTACTATTCTAGTATGACAATACAATCTAAAGTAATAACGGTGGCAGATTTACAGTGTAATTTTTTTTGTAATCTTTCATATGGTTTTGATTTTGACAGAGGTAAACAAAGGAAGGTATCTGAATTTTGTCTGACAACAGTAGCTGTCAGCTGAAATGATAACTGCTGCTAACAGATTTAATCACTGCAAACCTGATGGTGGAATCTGTGAGATAACTGGAAACCCCTCTAGATTATTATTATTTTTTTTTGTATGTTTCCAGCTCACTTGTTTCAAAATGAGACCCTCGTAAAAGAATCCTAAATATGCACATAATGGAAACATAACATTATACTCAAAGACTGACGCTTAAGCATAGACATGATTAAAAAAAAATGGACACAGTCATAATGACAGCACCCACTGGTTTGTGGACTCCCGTTTTGAAACCTCGAGTTTTGCAATTTGTCCATCACAATTTTGGAGTTTTGGTGCCAGAAGTGACCATATTTGGATGAGAGAATGGAGCACTGGAGGAGTGGGGGATGGGGGATGGCAGACAGCCTGTCACTTAAAGCATCCATGTCCTTGATAATGCCTAATTTTAATCCTTAATCAAATGTAAACAGGTGAGTTATTTAAAAAGTCACCTCCCATACAGTTATCATGAATGTTGGACTTAGTTATAGAGACCAAAACCATTTTTTATGACAGGCTGCAACCATATTTCATTTCTATTTTCTTTTTGGAACTATATTCTTATATATATATATTCTTAGACAAGCAATGCAGAGTTTAGATTGATGCTGTACCTACTGCTTATTGTTGACTGCTGCGACTGTAATTTTGGTGTCTTAAAAACCCATGAAGGTTGGGCACATTGTGTGTATGACACAAAAATGTTTGTATCTTCAAATGATATCTTTCACAGTGACTATTTTGCTAATGCGTTTTTTGGTTTGGGTGAGGCTAAAAACAAAAATGTCTTTACATAAAACATACTGTTTTTACTTCAGCCCCACTCACATCACTTTTACATAAAAATCAATCCAAAGCTTGATAGGCCTGCTGTGCCTATTATAGTTGCTAAAATGCGATTGGACGATTGCTGTCTAGGGAGGAATGCAAAAATGTCTGTTTTGGAGGAATCATTTCCTGTAAATAATGTACTGTGTTCTAACTGAAATGTAATATTTTCTTTCATCTCAATTCTCTACACTGTAGCCAAGTAAAGCAAGTAAAAATCAGGTTTATCAGCATGTGTTCTGAAGGTAATTTTCTCTGTTGAATTTTCTTCTAATGACTTATCATCAGTCTTCTCATACAAACTTCCTCTCTCCATCTTCATCCCTCTCTCTCCCTCTCCCACTCTGTCATCTGGTTCACTTTCTTGCTGCAGATTATCCCCCACGGTATATACACACCTTAATACAACACATACATCCCATACTAATAACACACACTCACAAACATCTATCTGTCTATTTATCTCCATCAGATTATTCTCCGAGGTGCACACCAAAATGAAAACCTTAATACACACCTCCCACGCTAACAACACACACATAGATACAAACAAACTAGTAAGAATACACATTTGCTTTGAAGATAAATTGAAACATATCTGTACAACAATCAGATGAGGAAACGAGGATTCAACATTTTATGGATGACACACGTAACCCCTGCCATGATGAAGGTGATGATACCTGATGGAGGTATCATTGCCACCATTAATGCTGTCACTCTGCTCCTGGGGGTCAGCAGACAAATCTGCTGCTGGTGTTGGATTTACAGATTTATCAGCCAGTGAGAAGACACCTGCTGCGATAAAGGCCTGGAGGCAGGAGGGGCACTAACTTGTTGCGGTAAATTGTCATGCATGATTGGCATGAGCAGATTATAAGACAATGGGCTCTTGGGCACACACATGTAAAAGGCCCCCGCCACCTCTCCTGCACAGGACTGGAAACACTCATACAGACATTTTTATTGTAGTGAATTTGTCTCTTGTGTCAGTTTGTCCCATTTTGTAGTTATTATTGTCCCATTGTAGTCATTTTGTGTCTCATTGAGATAATTTTGTTTCCTTTAGGCTGTTTTACCTCTTTTTGTAGTTAATTTGCCTCTCTGAGATAATTTTGTGTGTATGTTAAAGGGTAACTTGTAACTCTTTTTGGCTGTTTTACCCCTTTTTGTAGTTATTTTAACTGTATTCAAGATGATTTGGGTTTTTTTTCTCCAGTAATGTGTGTCTTCTTTGTGTTGTGTCTCTTTTTGGCTGTTTTACCCCTTTTTGTAGTTATTTTATCTGTATTCAAGATGATTTGGGGTTTTTTTTCTCCAGTAATGTGTGTCTTCTTTGTGGTGTGTCTCTTTTTGGCTGTTTTTCCATTTTGTAGGTATTCTATGTGCCTTTGTTGTAATTTAGTGTTTTTGAGGTCATTTTGTGGGTTTTTCTTTTAATATGAGGTTGTGTCTTTTGGGTTGTTTTGTTTCTCTACACAGTCATTTTATGTCTCTTTTTGTTTGTTTTTCCCCTTTTTATAGTAAATTTGTGTCTTTTTTTAGGTAATCTGTCTTTTTTGTCATGGTGTGTATCTTTGTAGTACTGTTGTATCTCTTTTTGGCTGTTTTGCCAATTTTTGAATTATTTTGTATCTGTAGTCATTTTATGTCTCTGATGAAATTTTGAGGGTTTTTTTTTAGGTATTGTTTCGGTCTTTTTGTGTCTCTGTACTCATGTTGCATCTCTTTGTGTTTATTGTGTATATGTTAATTTGAGTGACATTTTGCAGGTGAAGGCCAGCGGACCCCCTGACACTTTGGGCCCCTGTAATCCACAAATGATGATGGGTCTACAGGCCCTAAAAAAGTAGACGCAGAAATGCAGTTTGATGGCCTAATAAAGTGTAGTCTCAGCAAAAAGAAATCATGGTAGTGTTGTATGTAAATCTTAGTGTTCAGTGGAGAACAGCAAAGCCTTGTGAGAGCATTGGATGGTGCGGTACGCACAGAACAGCAAAAAGGAAACGTAGTAAGCAGCAAAGAGGAGAAAAAAAGGTGTGTGTGCATTGCCCATACAAATATGGTGTGTAAAATTGTGCTTGAGCGTTATGGTACGTGTCTCTCTCCTGTCATGCTTCATCCCCTTAAACTGACTTGCTTCCTGTTTCTTATTACCTGGGGCACCATGGCAACATGGTGACCATGAATTGATGGATGTCACTTTCTCTATGTGTATCTATTATCGAGTGTGTGTGTGTGTGTGTGTGTGTGTGTGTGTGTGAATGAGAAAAAGGGAAGAACACGAGCCTATGTGTCCGTGTGCGTGTTATATGAAGAGCTTTCAGGGGGTAAATTGAGACAGGTACTGGTGTCGTGCTCTGTCTTGTTCTCTTTCTCTTTCGCACATCCTCTCACCCATGCTCTCTCCCTATCTCGCTGTTTGTAGGTAGGTAACCATGACAATGCCATGAAACAGACCTTAGAACACACATTTAGAATAGCACATTTACAGTGTCATCATCATCATCACCCTCGCAGGAAAAGCCTCTCAACTCCCTGAGCTGCAACGTACGTGCCTATGGGGCAGTAAGGCTCATAGACATGTAATTCACTTTGTAATTTTTTTTAATTATTCAGGAGGTTAATCAAATTCAGCTACCCATGAAACATTTTGGCATTTTAAACATCAGCCACAACGTCTCAGTAATTAGAGATGTGCCAGGTGGAGAATATTGGTTAAAAAATGAATGACACATATATATTATCTTTGTGGTTTGGCTGATAGACTTGTCTCTCCTTACATATTTTTTTCAAGATCAGATAATAAGTTTACAGTGTATCACTTTTATGTTTCTAAGTTAGCTTATTGGGAAGCCCTTCATAAGTGAAAGGGGCAGGCCTTCCAGTTATTGATATTTGCCCCAAACTGCAAAAAATCTGGCGTTTGACAAGAGATCCTTTATGAACTATTCTCAGCCTCAATGTCAGTTAAATGCTTACACATTCTAACCAGAATGAGCCATTGCCACTTTGGCTTAATTAAATTGATGACTTAAATGTGCAATGGCTGTCCTATTCATTGTATTATAATGACCCTGAATGTTAACGTGTAGATGGTGTTTTAATGCTTTAATGACATGCAATTTTCAAGGGATGGTGTAATATAATACTGCTTGTGCAAATAAACTCAAGCACATTCTTAATTATGAACACACACACACACACACACACACACAAACACACACACGTGTTCTACTAGAGCTCCTTAAAATTTTCTTTGAGAGTTGAAATGCATCACTCGAGCCTGATTGACCAGGCTGCATTGCATTGATGCATGTTGTTCAAATTAGGGGTATTGGGCATCATTCACCAATATCTTCCCTAGTTTTTCTGTCATTTGTTCTTAAGACAGGTCCTAAGAAAAGTCTGAAATCCAAGTCCATGAAATGCTCCTAAATGTCAGTATTCTTTGCACCTGTGCTCTTATAATCAGGGTTCATCATTTTCACAGAGAATTTTTAAAAAAAATTCTATGGCTTTTCAAGGACTCATGATAAAATATCCATGACCATTCTCAATGTTTTGCTTCATCTCCAAAATGCATTGCAGTAACAAAGTAGTAATGGGGCATAGCATAGGTGTGGTAACTTTAGGATTCATAACCCTACATGTTAGATCACTCTGACACAACATTAATTGTCTCTTATTTAAACATAACGTCAGCTAACTGGCACACATGAAGGAAGAGACGGAACTTGGGAAGAAAATGAAGAAATGTAAATGATGATAAACAAAACGTCAAACATCAATGCATATTAGAGCTATGTTGCCATTATGTTACTTTTCGTGGAAGGTTATCCATGAAATGAGAAATTCCATGACTTCACCAAGTTTTCCATGACTGTGTGAATCCTGTATAATGATTAATCCTGTGTCCTGGTAAGATGAATGCCACTGCTTGTTGATCCTAATGGACATAAATAAATGCCCTGTGAATCCCTATAAAAAGGCATTAAACTGCAGGGCCGTGTGTACACACAAAAACTTAATAAGTTAAGAGAATTAAAGTCCAGAATGTCCAAACAAAAGTCTGAAGAGGTAGGAGCCCCAGACTCCAAACCAAGCGACAACCCTTGCTCACCAATGGGTGATGTCACTGTAGCTACGTCCTCATACAGTCTATGTTCCAAACATAAAAAGAGAGAGATACTAGAAAAATGAAGATATTTCTGCAGGAAGTGAACACCAAACAAGCTGTTTTGTAATATGCATTAATCAGCCATCCGACCAGCAGACCAACAGTTTCACGTAAAAAAATCAGATGTTTGATCAGCTTGTTGCTGAGCTGCTGCTTACGACATGAAAGCATGAATGCCACAATCTGGAGCCAGTGTTTAGATGTCCCTTCTGGGCTACTGTAGAAACATGGTGATGCAACATGGTGATCTCTGCGGACGATGATCCGCTCCCCATGTAAACGGCTAAATCTAAGGTAACAAAAATACCTTTTTTTTTCTTTTTTTTTCAGGTGATTGTATACTAAAGGAAACATACTGATAATATATTCTGTTTTTGCAAATACATCCCTCTAAATCCAATAGACTGGTCCCTCAAAGTGAGTATGACAGGGCAAAATATCAATAACTGGCAAATCAGCTGCTCTCCTTCCATTTAAAACCCATGACACACTGTTGTTTAGTAATGTAATGGAGAGTCAAGATATAGGACGCAGTGTCCATTAAAAACTTAACTGGCCAAAATGCTAAATTGCCTTTTTGTTTCACATGTGCATTGTTTCAGTACATTTCATTGAGACAATAATATATTATGTTGACTGAAAACATAAAGCAAAATCTGAAGCAAAATTATTTAAATATATTGACAACTCATCTCCACAGCCTCAGCATGTAAATAAGTCCCCTCTGCTAAGCAGTGATACAGTGTATATGTATATAAGGGCCTTTATTGTGAAAGGCAAAAACAGAACAAGTGGAGCTAATGTGCTGCCATTGACTACCAGAGAGACTCTGCCATCTTGGTTCAAATTACGGGACAAGTCTGCTCACATCACTAGCTAGCAGCAGACAGCGGCAGGTGACAGTTTAGCAGAACAGCTGTTGTTCTGTACATTATAAACGAGGAGCGCTCACACAGGTGTGTGTGTGTGTGTGTGTATGTCTGGGACACAAACAGCAGAGGAGCAGCAGAGTCGTGCGTCCCAAAATGACACCTAAACATGCCAGTGACTCTCAGCATAGAAACTCTCCCATGACTATTTTGGTATAAACATTCACCCGCCAGTATGGCGGATAGCCCTCAAAGATTTTCAGAACAGAAAATCCGCCCACATTTGGTGCTTTGCGGGTGTTAATTTCAGATCCCAAAAGAGCAGCATCCATGTTTTATGGCAGCACAATTATGTCACCAAGGGCAGATGACTTTAAGCTGCACAAACCTCTCTGGATATGAAGCAACACCCACATTTATCACCATGTGTTATTGAATAAGCTGACAATGCCCATAATCTCCTTATACACAAATGATTGTGCATTTTTCCTCCAACAATTAAAGTTGTTTTCTGCCCCAGTGCAATTAAATGTATCCAACACAGTAACAATTGCTTCTCTGAAGTCATGGATTTGCCCTTACGAGTCATATTGTTAATTGCTGCCAACAATCTCTGTTGCAATTAAAATGCAACGCTTCATGCGCTACTTGCCAGACCTGATGGAAAGAGGGAGATGATGCACACAGCTGTTGCAGTCCGGTAACCCGCCGTTTTAAGATGTGCTAGGACACTGAGAGAGGACTGGTGAGATTTGGCAGTCCTGAGGACGTTCAGTGATGTAGAGAGGAAAGAGAACTTTTAATTGCCTTGGTATTTTTCATGGAACTGTGGGTGTGTGTGTGTGTGTGTGTGTGTGTGTGTGTGTGTGTGTGAGTTCCCAATAATTCCCTGGTTTCAACTCTCCTGATAATCAGCACTGCATAAACTGGGAAGAATGCCGAGCCTTAACCAAGAGCACTGTAGTTTCTGTGCCGTATGCTCATTGCATGACATTTAATCCTCAGTGGATCAACTGGTCATTAGATCTCAGTGAATTTGGTGTGCCTAATTGTGCTTTGACAATGCACCTCACTATGTGACGACCCTGTCTGGCAGAGCAAAAGGCAATCAATCTTCACACCAAATTGCTGTGTGCTGCTGGATTGCCAGTGACAGATTCCCACTACGCCTCCCTTCCTACTGTGCAGGTGCAGTGAGGGGAGAAACCTGACTGTTTCTTCAGGATAATGTCACTTCACCAGCAAAAAGTTTTACCTTGTGCATTGAGCTTGCACCAAAATATGATCCTCTGTGTCAGTTTTAACACTGTCAATTGACTTAGCCAGTGGTTCCCAACTAGTCCAGCTATGGGGTCCAAATTTTGTCCTTTGTCATTAGTTCAAGGTCCACACATAAGATAAATTACCACATATTCAATTTTACTTCACAAAATGTATATGGCACATGGGCTTAGAACATAATAAAATACAAACATACTGAAAGAATTAAGTGCAGTTACTTAAAAGTTAGCACTGCAACCAAAGAAATGCATATTATTGGTTCAAGATCACTGAATAAAAATGCTGCAAAGTCAATGCAGGGAAAAAAATAGTTGCTAAACAGCAGGAGACAGAGCTTCAAAATAAAAGCTAAAGGCCCTGAGACCCCCTTTTGGACAGCAACCCACCAGTTGGAAACCACAGGTCTAAGCTTCATGCATCCTAATGCAATTATCATATTGCAAGGGTTGGATGTTGGCCCAATCTAGAGTAAGATCAAGTGAGCCACATATCATATCTAATACAGTATAATATTCAACAGTATTGACAAAATGGCTTTACAAGTGGTCTTTGTACAGATGAACTGCTTTTGATTTAGTAAAATAAATATTAACTTGAAATAAAATAGCTACCATAGAGTAAAAAAAACCTCAAAGAGAAAAGCACTTTCATCAAGAGAAAAATAGCAACATCAAGAGGACTTGTGCGCTTATCCCAATCAGCAAATGCAAGTAAAGAGCACTAAAAAAAAACAAATATAGGCAGGTGCACCATTTTGTGCAAGTACAAGACATATTTTGATATCCACTTTTAAATCTTGAGATAAATATGTATCTTTTGATGACAACAAGCATTCAAAACCTTTAATGTTGGATTTATTATTATTGTACATTTATCACTACTCAAAGCAGAAAGAGCCAAGAGATACTGACTTTAAATTTGATTCATTTGTGATTGGATTCCTCATGTTTCAAAGATAAAGTAGCAGTCAAAAATGATGCAATGTCATTCTATTCATGAAAAAAACAGTTCTAAAATTCTTTAAATTTTTTGATACAACACAAAAGTTTCATCAGAACTCAAAATGATTCCTATGAGTCCGGGATATTTGTCATGACGACGCAAGCTGAGTTCTCTGTCCGTGCCCACAAACAATATGCTGCTCAGATATAAAACAAGCCAACAGAAGAAATTAATAAAACATTCACAAGGAACTAAGTTTGAAAAAAGACAAAAAAAAATGCATTTTGAATTAGCATGTCTCAAGCTTGAACAGAATAAAAGAAGCGACAAGTAAAGTTTTCTCTGTGTGTCAAAATCAGTGTGGCTGTGAAACAGAGAGCAAGAGAGAAAGATGAGTGTGTGGTGATGTGATATGTGTGTGCGCTTCAAGGCCAAAGTCTTGAACAAAGGCGAACAAAAAAAATTTAAGCTGCTCTGCTATGACAGGTCAACAAGTTTATGTGAAAACAGTTGCATGTGTGAGTTTGTGTGTGGATGCGTCTTTGTGTTTGTCTGAAAGAAACTTTGGTACTAATTTTCTCATTTTTTGTTTGCATTTGTGTGTGTTTTTATCTGTGTGTGGGGATGGGGTGGTGGGTGTTGGGGGATCTGGCTGATGCAGGCTGACGGCAGCTACAGTGTTAGGGGGCGTTCAGACAGAAAATAGCACTGTGTAAGAAAAAAAGTGAGGGGCTGCAGGGTGAGGGAGTGTTGCTTCAGGTACCACTGAGATGATGAAACGTGATCCAGGCAGACTGGTTTTTGGTAACAGATCAATAAGTCAGACTGCTTATCTGAAACCATAACATTGTGCAATAGTTTATAATACTATGAGTTAAGATTTCACAGTTTGAAGTCACCACCCAAACCTATCACAAGGCAAGAACCTAAAACAAGGTAAAGATATATGAAGTTTTTAATTCTAGCTATTTAAAGGCAGAATGAGTAGGATCTGTTGGTTGTGGTTTGTTAACACAACATTTGAAGTTAGCCCTTTCTCCCTAGCTCAGAAGCTGCTTTAGATTCATGGTTATGATCTGGCATTTGGTTGCTCCCCCTAACATCCTGCACACTGTTGACATGGGGTACACATCACTGTAGATCACTCTGCAGATAGGGACACCGCCACACTAACACACTCTCACTCCCAACTTGCCAAATACTAAAGTCAGTTTTGGATGCTCAGGGACAGTGTCTCAATTTCCGCTTGTTGTATACACTCTGTCTTTTCAACATACATTTTAGTTTTCACTGGAAATGTAGTGTTTCTGCTGGTTGAATGCATACAGTCTCTTTTCAAAATAAATTATTTACGTATTTAAAAAACATTTTTATGGTCTACTTCCTTTGGTTTAGGTAACAAAAGCATGTGGATAGGTTTAGAAAAGGACATCATGGTTTGGCAAGTATATTTGTTACTCATTTAATGTAATGACGCGTCCAAAAATGCCATGACATGGTGCATCTCATACCACCATTAAAGGGTGCCTCCTTGTGTTGTGTGTGTTTTTTTTTGAAGGAAAAACCTTCTCATTTTGCCTTCAAACATAATGTAAATTGGCCAATCACTAGCTGTACTGCTGCTGGAGCTGCAAAGCTCTGTTTTACTCTACAAAACTTTGCTACTTCCTGCATTAGCACTGAACGTTGGCACTGACCATAAATTGTGAGATGCCGAAAATCTCGGGATACCAAGGAGGGTGAAAGAAAAGAAGTCAGGGTCTCAAATGATGTCAAATAATTGGGGCACAGCACACGCACAGTAAAATCTGGTCTGCAGTTGTCGGGCAATAAACCAATAAGGCCGGGTATGTATGTATCCAATGCTAACATCAATAAAGGCACTGTATTTTTTTCCACTCTGTGCTACTGTCAGTCTGAACATGGCCTTACTAAGTATACAGGCAATGACAGGGGAAATATACACCAGGGTAAAGGAAAAAGGAATAATACAAGTGGATTAAGTTAAGTGGAGAAATATGAAGACAGTCTTTTAAAAAATATAAAATAAGGAGAAATGTTTGACAGAGCACTGGAGAAAGCAGAGAAACAGAGTGAGACACACACTAAACAGAATGATATTGAAAGCAGAGAGCCACTGCAAGGGGTAAGAGCATTTAATGCCCACTACCTTGCAGTTCCTTCTGCTCACATATTCCCTGCCCAAAGAGACAATTTTAATATCAAGACTGAGTCGACCAAATGCTCTTATACCCTATATCACTTTGCTTCATATCAGAGGCAATATACTAATGTCACTGCAAGTACTATTTTCTATCTCTTTTGCATTTAAATATAATATCTGTCAATGTGGCGTAGCCCCAAAGCAACATTTTTTATTATCATTGACTATGTCCATATTGGAGCTGAAGGTAAAAAAAAAAAATCACACATAAAAAGCAAGTATAGAGCAGCAGAAGATAAGGAAGGTACCACATAAAACTCCTGATATGTATTATAGGCCTATGTATGATTTTTATGTCACAAAAGACAAATCAATAATTTTCCAAGTGAGTCAATGAGGAAAGTTCAAGCAGTGCGCACATCCAAAAGTAAAGACTAGGTGCTGGACAAAAAAAAAACATATATCAAAGAATAGATAAAGTCTACACACTAGTAAATGCTCCCATGAACACTTTTTTTTGCATTGAATTCAAAATGTACTTAGACCATGTGCTGTAGCCATGGGTAACAGTTTTGAAGTTTTTCAAACATATTTGTCAGGAGAGCAAGAACTATAATCAAAAGCTATTGACTCAGTGAGGTGATGTTGTTAGCCATTGTTGCAGCTTCAACGTGGCTGCTTCCATCTTTACCCCCACTGACAGGGAAATGCTCAGCTGTCAATCTTGTTAATGATTTCCTGTTGTCAAATAAGGCACATGCATACAAACACAGAGCAAAAAAGATGTAAAAAAAAAAAAAACAAAAAAAAAAAACATATTTGGCTCAAAATGTATCATGTTATGTACTGCATGTGCTTCAGCTTCAAAGGGATTATCATTAAAAAAAACATAATGCACAACCCAACAAAGTGAGAGTGCCAGCAAATGATGTAAATGTGCTGACTTTCTCACTGTGCACTGATTGTTTTGACATAGATAGGGCCTCAATCACTGGGCTCATTTCCAAAGCTGGCTTGCACAACTGACATCTGTCCAATGTTACTCCAGGTAACATTCACGCTTTTCTTCTTGGCGACAGGTGCTGTGTCAGCTGGTGTAATAGGGACTTCTAAGCTCTCTGTTTTCCAAAGCCTGGCATGGATTGTAACCGTAATGAGCAGACGCAACAAATAAGGTGTCACTCCGACACAATGCTTAATCAAGGAGAGATGATGGTATGCTGCAAAATTCAAAATTACTTTGGCTCCACTAAAAGTATATGCGCCAATCAGGAATTGCACATAACTGACATGAAGAGGAAAACTGACATCCTGTTGGTGAAGCCGTGGTAATTGATTGTAATAAAACTTTCAAGACAATGTTTTAATTTAATAAGCATTTTTGTTCTATGGTGTCTGGCTATTATGGTCCATGGTCCTGCGTCCCTTTTCAGCCATACTAGCAACATGGTTAAAGGGTTGGTAATGTCACTGTTGGATACATTACCGTCACATTTTGTACAGTCCCCAGAGTTTCCCAGAGGATGAAGCCCAATAATTATGCGGGGCTTCTAGATTTCCTACAGTGCTATCAGCAAGTTTCGAGGGCTGTACCTGACTCACAATTATGCCCGTCTAATCAGATTTGGCAGTTCAATATAGAAACTTGCTGATTTGTTTTGTTTTCCATACAAAGTTTTAAAGTCTGAATGGGCTCCTGGGTCATTCTCAGCATATAGTAAACAAGGTAACAGCGCTAACCACAGACAACTGTGCAACATTTTTTGCCGGCCCTAGACATCAACAAAACCAGAGGCTGCATGCTGTTTATTTGCTGTGAGCTGTAAATTCACATCTTTACCTTATGGTGGGCACTGTTGGCGCTAGTCTGCCTTTGTCTGCTCTTTTTTGGCTGATTCAGCATTTAGAATTGGCATTGGATGGTAGAGACTGTTGATGAATTAAGATGAATTAATCAGTCTGACTGGCAGTTTAACTGAGTGCACAAGAGGAGAAATGGAAGTGAAGAAAGCAAGTAAATGACTAAAGTCAAGAGGGCATGAGATCAAAACAAACTTGTTATGTTAGGTAAGATTTATTTTTTGCCATTGAGCTCTTTCACAGAAATGGTTTTGTAATTGCTTATGCTAATGTTCACTATATTGCACAGTATGCTTTGTCCTTTCAACATTGGATTGCATCATCAATGTGCTAACTGACTAACTAGCATCTTGAATACGTCCTGTTGGTTTTTCAGTTTCCCTTTGTGAATGATGAATACAGACTACTGCTGTGCGCTGCTATGCAGAGTTATTTCCTTTTGTGTGCTGACTGGCTGTTGGTTATAGTCGTGGTGGTATGTTCAGGTGCAACTTTTTGGCTAAACATGGGCAACATAGGCTTCACCGCAACTAGTTTCCTCAATGTCCGTTTGGTGTGTCTTGTTTATTTTGACACTAAATGAAATAAGTACTGGTAATGTAAAAGGGGCTTACAGTGAAAAATATACCCAATTATTAAATGGATTTGGAAAGTGAGATTGCGCTTGTGTAGTGCCTTCTTCATTGTTTGCCCGCTCAAAGCACTTTAACACTACAGAGTCACTTTCATCCATTCACACACATACACACACTGGTGGCCAAGGCTATCATAGAAGGTGCCACCTGCTACTCAGTTTAACATTCATACACCAAAACACACCAATGGTACAACCATCAGGAGCAATCGGGTTCAGTATTTTGCCCAAGAATACTTGGACATGCAGACTGGAGGAATCCGGAATCAAACCGTCGATCTTCCAATAAATAGACGACATGCTCTACGCCTCCAATGTTTTGGTTTTAAGCACTGTGACTGGCAGATGGACAAATGGAGTGACTAGCCAGTAATACAGGCAAAGAAGTTGAACACCTATGATAGAGCAAGTTATTTATTTTTCTAAGAGGTCGCTGAAGCAACAAGGACAGTGAATATTGGATTTATTTTTGTCAAGTTGCCAGAAAAAAGATCTCCATGTGAATGTTAATGATGGTCTGCTAGATTCGTAAATAGGAAATTGATTGCTTACACAACCAAAACAACAATGTCAGGGTTGGCTGTGGCTCAGGAGGTAGCAGGTTGGATAAAAGTGCTTTATAATTGCAGCCATTTACCTTTTATAAGGCAATGATGTGTCCGGTTTGTCAACTTGCATTGGAGTGGTTCTGCCCCCAAGTGGCTTAAAATCAATGAATGCAGCTTTAAACAACAACAAAAATGATAGAGGAGATAGAGAAAAAAAGGGTCAACCTCAATTGTTGTGATATTTTTTGCTAACGGAGGACTCACAAAGGCTAGATGACCAAAGACTTATTGATTATTTTCAGATATGTAGGTGTGATTTACCCTGTATGTGTGTGAGTTCTTATCAGTAAAATTAAAGTTCCATTAACAATATTTATTGCATTTATAAAGTTAATACACTGATGGTATGCTGCAAACTCATTCTGCCTGTTTCAAACTACATATATCATAACATCAAATCGATGTTCATTTAAGTCTTTTGTTCCGTGCAGATGATGTCCTTTAAGACATCCCTGTGATAAAGGGTTTTACAAATTAATTAATTTGACAAAGCTTTTATAAGAAAGAATGTGAGGTGAAAGAGAAAGGAAGGTAACATGGGATTTATATCTTACAGAAGCGTAATGTATTGACTTAAGCAAAAAATTTTGTTTTTGCTTTTTTTTTGTTAATTAACAACATTTTTTTCATAGAAGAAAAATGCTCTTGTTTTTCTGAGTTAGGATGAGATTATTATTAAGGACTATTTAAGAGATTTATATCTCATTAAATCAGAAAAGAACAAGAACTGGATCATTTTTTTCCAGGAAAACTTTACTTAGAAGTCTGAGGCAACAGTCTTGTTTATCAAAAAAAACAAGGCTACTGTGAAATATGGAGGAGAAGGTGAAGAGGGAAGTGAAGGGATAAGTGACTGATAAAGTAAGCAAGTGAGGAAAGAGAGAAGGGGGGACAGAGGAGGAGGAGGTGGTGTGTGTGTGTGTGTGTGTTTGTGTGTGTGAGTGTGGAGGGGGGGGGTTGTTTGGAAGAGATCGTGTGTGCAGGAGAGTGAGGACAGTTGGGGTGTTGGTTGTAATGGTAGCTATTCAGATGATGCGGTGCTGAGAGAGAGGCAAGGTGTAGAATTATGTTTGACAACCACAGGTGCAAAGCAAGCCAAAAGGAATAGTGACAGCAGCATGGAGGAGTGAAACAGAGAGTATAAGAAACAGTGATGGAGGCTGGAACAGTAGGAAACAAAGCAGGAATGAGAGTGAGCACAGAGGAGAAAAGAAGTGACAGTTTGCACTGAAACAGAACACCTGCTTTCTCCATTTCCTCTCCTCCTACTCCATTCATTAAAACTCTCTCTTGCTGCCGCTCTCAGCTCTACCCTCCCCCCAATTCAACCTTAGACTCCCCCCCGGTCTCCCCCCCTCCCCACCCCCCTCCCCCCCCCCCCCCCCCTTCTCTCTTTCTCCCTCATCTTTGCCTCGCTCGTTCTCCCCGAGTTTGTTTGTTTGATAGACGAGGTAATTACCAGGAAGTGTATAAGGATCCCACCTGAGAGGCTCAGTGCATGTGTGTGTATGAGTGTGTGATCCAATATCATTATAGGGGATTAAGATGTTTATCACACTGCTGTTGTAAATTTTGAGCACAAGAGCATGCACACACGCACATGCACACAAACACACACAGACACAGACACATTCCCACTGTGATAAACAAATACTAATAGACATAGATGCATAGTAGCACTGGCTGTCTGACGGTTACCTAATTTGTGATTTCAAAATTGTTTGGATGTGGTAAAAAGAACATCTTTACTTTCATTTAATTATGATCTTTACAACATTTCTAACAAAACAGCCAGTAAACAGCTCAGATTAATTAAACAGACTGACAACAAGATAAGCCATTGGTAACATGTCTGGCATTTAACATCATAGATTTTGAATTTATCTTTCCTTGATAAAATTACATGTACTTTTTAATATTTTTTCCAAAGACCAGTTACAGTTAGGTGAGAGTGCATTAAAGGGCATGCCACCAATTTTACACATTTGGTTCAGTTAACAGGTTATGATTAGCGCTGCTCAGCCTGTAAAAACAGTAGTATAATGACTGGAGGAGTCAAGTCAAGTCAGTTGTACTTATGAAGCCCATTATCACAAGTCAAAATTTGCCTGCATCTAATGGTGAACTGAAATGTCTCCAAAATGAGAACTACAGTGGCTGATGGGAAAATGTGAAAATCATTCATTTTTGGCTATGGTCATATACTTGCAAAGTCAATCCAAATATTACCTAACTAATAGCTTTAAGGATATCTTAAATAAATTAAAACATAGCGCCCCATAAATGACATTATGTACTTAACATTTAGTTATGTATGTAATACAAAGCTATGCTGGTTAGTTTTAGGCAAGGTAAGTTACTTTGGTTGGTTTTAGGAAAAGAAACATGGCTACTATAGCACATCGCTATTATAACATAAAAAAACACTTGTTCTCGCATGGTTTCAAACAATGGTCCAATGTGCCTCCTTATGTGAACTTTTCTGGTCTTCTTTCTCTACTTCTGTCAACACATTGTTCACATGATTTCAAACAAATTTCTGTCTCATGGTGATGTGGGTTATAGCAGAATTGTGGTGCCCTACTTTTCTTCGGTAAAAGTACGAACAGTACATGAGAACAGCCTCCTTGAGTACAGTATGTATTGTGCAGAAAGAAGCAGCCAGTTGAATAAAAGGATCTGGGGCATTATCTTCTTCCTGTACAAACAGAAAAAAATACATCCATGGAATGTGTTTAGACCTGGAAATGTCACAGAGTGACAACTGTTAACAAAGCTCTCTAATGCTTTCTGTTGACTGTACAAGGATGCTCGACAGTGGGCAGAAAGTTGCCTCTGTGTCCTTGACTTGTTTGTGATAAACGTTGATCTAAGCCTGTAACCGGCTAACATTTGTATTTACTGTAAAAATGTTATTTGAGGCAATATTTACCATAACTTTGAGATAAATGATAACAAGATTAAGATATGGGGATGAATTGGATCATATGAGTAAGCAAGCAATTCTAAACAAAAGCTAAACCTTTCAGCTCACGGTTGGTCCTTTCATAAACTGAAATTCTGGAATATAGTCTCGTCACGATAACAATGCTTGAAGCAAATCTACTTTTTATGTCCTTGTAGTAATAATTTTTTATGATTTGTTAGCATGCTTAATTAATAAAGGTCTAAACAGTTTTTGTCTCTTTGTGTATTCATGATTTTTAGCTCTGTGTGTGTGTGTGTGTGTGTGTGTGTGTGTGTGTGTGTGTGTTTGTAAGGTGATAGGTTAGCCTGGGGGAAGGTCGGTGAAAAGCTGTTTTCAGGCACACATTCAAAAGTTACACGAGTATGAGAGGATGCAGAGGCAAGAAAAGCAAAGAGGAGGAGGACAAGAGGAAGGTTTTACTTCAACACACACACACACACACACACACACACACACACACACACACACACGCACACACCTGTACTATCCTCACCACAAAAGATGGTGTAGACTGTCTCTTTTAATCTACCCATTTATTATACTGATCATGGTCACTGTGGTATTTAATGCTTTGGGGGCACTTCATAAACTGAAATACTGTGATACATGGACACATATCAGGATATAAAAAAGGGTTAGTGAATAAAAGTGAAAGATTGAGAGAAGGCACCATAACAAGTGAGAAAGCGGAAAAACTAGAAATCCTTGGTGGAGGGAAGGCTGATCCACAGTTTAAATGTGTTGCATTGATCTGCAGTTAAAATAAAAAATGAGACAAGCTCATACACAGAGCATTTAATGAAAAAAAATTGCTAATAAAAAACAATGTCATATGTCCTTGTGGTGTGAAAAGATAGCAATTTTTTTTCATATAACTTGCTCACATTTCTTATTTTCAAATCTACATTGACAAAAGACTGAATGCAGAGTACAAAGCAAAGAGCGAGATGAGGGGAAAGTACTAAAAAAAAACATTCAGTCAAACAAAGGAATGAATATGGGTTTAAAAAGGATGAAGGAAAAAATAAATACACATAATTGTGATTTACACGAGGATTGAGAAATAAATCATTGTAGTGGTTCTTCATTGGCTTAAAGAGTGAAAAAGGCAATGGATTATTGTTTCGTAAATGCAAGAAATGAGGGAACAAAATCTAAATATTGCCCCACTGTGTAGGTGAAAATGTTACACTAACTAACACAAAAACACATTAGCCTGCATTGTTACACAGCTGAAAACTGATTACTCTGAGTAACCAGTTCTTCAAAAGTGACACTGAACTTTGTCCAAATGACAAACCGTGTAACACTCAGTCTTTTTATTCATGTGTCTTAATGATGGTCTAAAAACCTGACAGTGTTATTAACAGAACTAGCACATGTAGGTAGTGTCTTATTGTCTTGTGCCTCGCCATGGGCAGACCATGAGACAACAGGCCCCTGGACACAGACATGCAGAGGACCCCACCACCTCTCCTACACAGGAGCAAGAAAAACTAACTTTACAGTTGTTCAGCCTCTTTTTGTTGTTGTGGTTTTGCCTTTGTGGTTTTTATGCATATCTCCGCATTTTGTTTTATCTCTTTGTGGGAATTATGTGTCTCTTTGTAGTTTTTTGTTTCTGTGATTGTTTTGCCCTTTTGTCTTTGTTTTTGTCTTTCTCTGAATTTTTGTGTATCTTTGTGGTAATTTTGTGTCTCTTTTCAGTCATTTAATGTCTTGTAGTTGCTTCACATCTCTTTGTGGTTCTTTTGCCCCTTTTCATTGTCATGTAAATCTTTTTGTGCCTCTTTGCAGGTGTTGTGCATCTCTTTGTAATTGTTTTTATTTTCTTTGTGGTCATTTAAATCTCTTCCTGGTCAGCACGTGTTAATTTAAGTGACATTTTGCAGGTGAACACCTGGCAGGAGCCCCAGAAACTTTGGCCCTTGGGCCCGTGCCTGTGCCCAGTGGGCCTGTTCATTAACCCATCACTGTGTTTTGCCAAGCATGAGTGAATCCTAGCTACAATACAAGGTGTTTGTAGCCACAGTATTGTTAAGTGCTCCCAGGTTTTACCGTGATGGATGACCTCCTGTCCTCGCCTAATGAAAACACGAACACACCGCTGTAATCAAATCTATGAATGCAAGTGAAAATCCATAACATTTTGCTCTCACCACCAGAACAATCAATGTCTAGCTCCCACCTTTGGTCTCTGCATTATAAAAACAGGGCTGTTGTTGCAGGTAACAGGACAATAGGCCCTGGCCATTAAAACGAGAAACAATATTCGGTGGCAAGTAGGTGAAAATTGGACAGAAGATAAACTGGGAAAATAACAGAAGAGGACAGATATAATAGAGGGAATAAAGAAGAGAGAAAGCACTGAGAAGGTGATAACGCTGAGAATAGCGGCGAGCCATCAACATAAAATCATAAAAGAGAAAGTCAGGGGAGAGAGTTAGTGGAAAAGTCAAGGAGATGATAAAGCAATACACTCATAAAGACAACAAGGAGAGAGGTATTAAAGAATAAAGATCAGACACGTAGAGAACGAGAAAGGATGTCAAAATAAATGAAAAGAACGCACACAGAGAGCATTGTAGAAAACTACGAGGGCAGGATCTTTTTTGTTTGTTTAGCTTTTACAGCTCTCTACATATTACACAGAAACAGTTTGAATTAGACCCACAGCATGGTGAATTTATTGTAAGAGCCTTGGATTATGCTCAGGGAGTCTCCAAACAACCTGCTGAGACAAGAAAGATAAAATCCTCTCTGGAGCGCAGAAGCTTCTCAAGAGAAACCACACTCACTAAAAGAGTCATTTACCCCAAAGCATGTGGGCGATTTTTGCACAAGAAATGGGAATTAGTCAGAGTGAACGAAACTCTTATTCACCAACGTGTCACGTCACCGTCTGCCAAGTTGTACATGATCATCAAACGTTGTCAGGCTATCATGAGCAGGATATTGTTGGGAATGATTGGTGAGTGCAGTGAGACTCTAAATTTACGCACATGTAGGCTGGGCTAATTCAACAATGAGACACTGAGGAGGATGTCGATATTAATAACCTCTCTGCGACAATTCTGTCCTCAACACAATCTGTAGGCAAAAACAACAATCACGCCCAGATGCGGCGCACACCGAACTCTGAAGTCATGTCTTCCTGAGTAAGTGAACACTTTTGTCTTGTGACTGTGTACTACCATTTTTGTGTGGGAGCCTTTGTGTGTCTGTCTGTGTGTGAATGTACATTTTTGTGTTGACGACTAAACAGATCCTTGGGCTGTTATACTACTTTCAAAGAAAAACTTTTCAGGAGATTATAGAAACTCTTCAAAGTCTCAAAAACAAGCAACACAAACACACATCCAGACGATGACAGAGATACCGGTAGTTACACAGATAGGCACACACACTCATGCACACAGACACACACTCCAAAAATAAAAATGCTCTGCTATGGAAAGTTAATACAGCATAGCTTATTGTCCTTTTGAATGACTGGGCTGCTGCCAAAGACACTTTGTCATTCATTTTGTTTGCACGCTCATGAAACCGTGTATCTCCAGTGCAGTCTTTTATATCTCTATTTAAAGAGTTGCTGTTCCTCCAAACAGCATATCCCATTTTTGAAGGGATAAGAGATGTGTTGTTAAAGAATAAACCTTTTTCACAGCAGACATTTTGACTCGTCATAGCAGGAAAAGTAAAGGTTGTCCTCGGCTCTGTTCCATTTGCCCTTATAAATGAGGAAACATGCCTAAAGGCTGTGTCCAGCGAAGTGTTTTTTCCTGAGGCTAGCGTATTTTAAAATTCTTTGCAATGGGTGCGCCGTGTATAAATACTCTGCTAAAAATGTCAGCAGCGTGACGAGGCATTTAATGTCTACCATCTGCCCATTTGGTGTTTTTTTTCTAAGTGCTAAGAGTTAAAAAATGTCCAACATTGGGTTAAATGCTGCAATTACTACTGTCACTTTTAACCAAGCCATTTCAACACTGGAGAAAGGACAATACATGTAAAATTGCCATGCAACAACAAAAACAATGAATGACAATGACTTTAATCTACTGTAGGCCAGTGATTCCCAACTGGTGCCATCACGGGGACCAAATTTCTTTTTAGTCATTAGTTAAAGTTCCACACATTATAGATGACCACATACCCAAGTTCATTTTACAAATGCAGCAACACATTGGCTTGGAACACAAAGAAATAAAACATTTTGCAAATGGATCCGGCCCACCAAAATAAAAGCTTTGTGCCGAAAATTCTCTGTACTTTAAAATAAAGTGTGTTTTTTTGCAAAAATGTCCTCGTAATGGTTGCAGGAAATCGCCGTTTCCAGAAACAGGTATATATATCAAACTAAGATAAAAACCATAATAGCTAGAGCATTTATTCTTTTTACGACAAAGAGCTGAAGCTTCTGCCTTTCATATAATCACCTAATGTTACCTGACCTTGCGGGCCATGCAAACATGTATTTCACCGTAATTACGGTGGAATTTCCTCCAAAATTTCTCAAGGACAGCTACGGGAGTTTGTTATTTGCATAATCCTGTAAATATTGGTCTAAAATATAAACCATGATGGCTATGGCTAGAACATACATTCTTTTTTTCTGTAGAAAGCTGAGGTTTCTGGCTTCTTTTTTGTCATGTGCTACACAAGTGATGATGTTGCTGTGCAACGGTACCTATGATACAAAAATGCACAGTGGAGCCAGAGGAATGAATGATAAATCCACCACATCGCCTTTGCACTTTAATGTAAGATATTTTGTTTATACTTTATAAAATGTTTTGATTTTGTTTTATTTTGTAAAATCTGATAAAAAAAAAACAAAAAAAAAACAACTTTTGTATTCTTTTTAATGACACAATTTCAATAATTTTATCTATAATTATGGTCCATTGACTTACATAACCTTTAAGCGTAGGTTGTACAGAATTTGAAGCATTTAAAGATAACCAGAAATGACATAACATGAAGCAAAAATACCAATGTAGGCACTGGCAGACCAGTTCAAATAGTTGGCAGAAGCATTGTAAAAACAGAGCTTTACTGCCTTGTAAAATTTGTCAAACATATAATAACTGCGCATATATTATCTACACCTTTAGACCTTTTTTTTTTTCCCTTGAAAGATATTTTGAAGCCCATTTACCAGAATAAAATGGTGGTATTGCAGGTTTCTGCCAACCATTGATTAAGATTTTCTATGTATCATATAAACTCTTCTTAAGTGACGTAGTTTATATTACTTGTAGCCTGTATGAGCTGAGTTTCTCATCAGAAAGAGGAGGGGTTGGCAGATGGCATGAGACAGAGGCAAGAAGATTGCCAAACAGCAGGCAGCAGCAGACCACGGTACATCAACAGCTGTTTTATCAACACCTTGGGACATTTCCAGCTGTGACATCAGTAGGTGACACCAGTAAATTTCCAGTGCTTGATATTCAAGCAAGGTGAACACATTTACAGTGGTGACTGTGGCACCAAAAGTGGGTATTTTAAGCCAAAACATGCTCTTTTCCGCCCATAGGAAAGTGTTTGTGCTTAAACCTAGCAACATAGTTCTGTCCCAATTTATAAATAAAAAACTGACAAGTAAATAAACAAGGTTCCAATGTATTCACTGCATATATGACACGTTCAAGTATCCATATCCATAGATGGCAGAAAATTACAATGCCACCATTTAATCTGGGCAGCTATGTTGCCATTTTGACATGCCACAAAAGCAGAGGTGTAAATAATAACACTGATTTTGAATAAATTTCATGTAGCTGCTTCAGTTTCAGGGTCCCAGTATTGTGCATGCTGGCTCACTGTCACACTGTCGTGGTTTACTGGGACTCTTGAATAGAACAGAGCCATTGTTAATCTTATCAGTAACACCTGTACTGTGCTTTTCATACTCTGACAAGTATGTCTGCTGTTAAAAAGGCACATTTAGGATGGAATCACTTGCAGTTTTCAACTGAGTATATGAGTGATTATTTTTTTTACTATAGGCCTACTGTTTCCTGATAAAAAAAAAAAAAAAAAAAGTTGTTACCACACTAATCCTGTGTGTGTGTGTGTATGAGTTTTTAGCAGCTATGTCAGTGTGATTTAATTCCATGTTTTTTGTTTTTTTTTCATGATGGGGTTGCCTATCAGCCTCCACAGAGGGACCTTGGTGTTCTGTAAATGGCACCTGGCCCACTGCAGACCTGGCAGTGGCAGCAGAGACACAGAGAGAGGAAGAAATGGAGAGAGGGGGTGGTAGTGCAAGGCCAAAAACAAAGAAAAATGCATCTGGCATTTAGGAGGAGACAGGAAAGGATATTTCTGTTGTGTCTTGATTTGAGTCAGGTAGTTTAACATGCTACTTTCAGGGCCTTGGCAAGCTGGCACTGAGAGAAAGACGGAGGACAGATGGAGAAGGAAATAGAGCAGCAGGAACAAACTGCGGAAATAAGAAACAATGAAAATTAAAGGGAGATGGAGAAAGAATGGCTGGCATTGAGAAGTGGCATGCTATCAGTGGAGCTGCAGGGAACAGTTTGTCCACCAGTATTTCGCCTTTCCATTTTAAAAAAACATGCAGAAAGCCCATTAAGGGCTATTAGCAACCACCTGCTGTTGAGCTGTTCTTGTTTCTATATAGTAAATTGAAGTCTTCGACACAATGTCCATAGCTGGAATTTTTCTAATGATGGCCAAAAATAGCTGAGCACGAATATGTGACAGAATGCGAAGAGTAGTTAAAAGCAAGCTTTCAATTTAAGCAACATATTCCACATAGTAATTCCTTAAAAATACAGCTTATTTTAGATGAAAAGTGTAATTTCCTCTTTGAAACAAGGCACCATTAGCCACTAGGATGGACTTAAATAGAAATGGAATAGTTCATGTCTATGACAAAAGAGTTGTCTCAGGCAGATCATTGCTTTAGCACCCCTCTTTCCCTTGTCTACACCAATATGTTGTTTTACTGCCTAATACATCTGATGGTCGAGATAGAGCCACTGGTACACATTTACACGCAAACTCTTGCTTTAACATTAACAACAGGTCGGTAACAGCTCATTGTTCACTACTGTGACCCAATTGTCTACTGTGACACAGTGTACCTTTCTAAGTGGAAGACATGCAGTCCTGATAGTTGTTAACTTGCCAACTCCCGCAACGACCCAAAAAGTCGGTCGTTTGTAGTTTTACCCTCAAATAACTTAGCAACCAATCTGTGTGTACTAATTTTTGAGCCTCATGTGCTTCAGTTATGTTTCATAGCTGTAATATCTCAGCAGCAGAACTGTGTTCATATCTGCTTCAACATTGTCTGACTTGGTTTACATGCATGGAGGTGTATTACATTTGGTCTTTGGCTGTCATTATACTCATATTCCTGTTTGTGTTTGCTGTGTCTTGTAAGTCCACATGGACTGGGCACCTTTTGGTGCATGACACTCTGAAAAATACATTAGCTTAGCCTACTGCTTCTGGTAATCTACTGATAGCAAGTAGAAAGAGGGAAAGTGAATGTATTGTTTCCTTGTAGATCAAGAGCATCAGAGATTTGGGTTGATCTAATGGACAGAATTACTGTATTTCCATTAGAAAAGGAAAATAACTTTTGTAGTAATGAATATTATAGACTGGGGCCAGGAAGTAGGACTGTCTAACAATATTTTTTTTAATCATGATTAATCACGTAATTTGAACAGTTAATCGCAATTAATCACATTTTTAAATCACAAATTTACAACTCTTATTTTGCATAACAAAAGAAGTTAATAATGAGAAGGTACAGCAAGGTTAAGGGACCACTGTAAAATGACCATGCCAATTTACCATCGCCAAAATTTAGCCTAACTTTGGAGCATTATCCAGTCCATTTCGTGAGAAACTAGCATGATGTGGTTGGCTGGACAGACTTTAACTGCATTGCGATTAACATGTTACTGTTGACATCCCTAGAAATTTGTTACTACAAATAATCACATGTCTCGCAAAAGTGGATTTATTATAAAATCACTTGACTGTAAAAAAAATGTGTGTGTTCCCACACTGCTTATCTGATCTGACCAAAGCACTTTTTCAGATAAACCTGTCTGTCCTCTCTGTGATCTTCCTGAAACCCTGCCTTCAGGCTGTCCTGGAAGTGCCTCCACATCCTGGTCCAGGTTTTAACCCGTAAAAAGCCTTGTGGATGGAGCCCAAAACTAAGGTGGTGGTCACTGTTCCCTGGCTTGCATGTGACGCTTTGTGTAAGGCAGCAGCTGACATCTTAGATATGCCAAGAGCCACAGTTGGCAGCACTATGAAGGGAATAACAACTATCCTCAAAGGAGAATTTCACTTTCCCAAGCCAGAGGGGATGGGGGAGTAGCTTTGCTGGTCTTGCTGGCCGTGGGGCATTCTGGTCCACAGTCTGGTGCCATATCAAGATTCTCCCTCTGGCTGAACAAGAGAAGAAATGCCATGTGAACCCTTGGTGCGATTGCAGGGTGTCTGTCACGCCAGAGGTGCAGTTCTGGGTGTTTACATTTTCAATGTTGCATCTGTGCAGGATTCATTTGTCCTCTGCAGGTTCCCTTTGTAAAAACAGGATCTATATCAACCAGATGCTGTCTTTTTGTAAGGAGTTGGATGATGCCTGCAGCATCTTGTTTCAATCATGACCTTAGCCTGTAGGGGGTGACAGCTATCCCTGTCAAAACACACACAGGCCTACACACACAGCCTCAGGAGACACAGTGAATTGTGCATACAGTAAATTAATTCTTTACTCTTTGCATGTTAATAAGCAGGCCACGCTGAAGCATGTTACAAAGAACAGCATGTGTGGCAAAGAGCATCATTTATCTTTGGCATGCCTGCTGGCCATCGTCTTTCTGAGGGCGGTGGAGACCCCACCTCTATTTGTCACTGAGTTGATGTGAGCGCGCTGCATCCTCCACAACGTCTGTGCAGCAGAAGGTGATACCCTAGAGAAGGAGGAAGACTAAAGCCAAGATGATAATTCGGATGAAGATGGTGTGGATGAGATGGAGCTCTAAGGAAAGGCTTTCTGAGCAATGGCACACATGTCCACTCTTGCAGAATCGCCTGCATGTCTGAGTCAGCGTGTCTACATCTACGGGGCAAACCCTTCCAGATGTCCATTTTCACTCCTCTATTGGATCATGGTTACTGTACACTCAGTGGTTATGGTTACATACATACTAGTATTCCCCTATTATTCCAAATATGAAAAAAATCTGAATTTGATGTGGGTCATATAAACAGCATACTCCGAATTTTGCATTTTCTGAATAGGAAATGTAGGATATGTTGGCATTATTCTGGTTTTAGGAGGATTATTTGGGTATGCAAACAAATTTGGAATATTCGTCTCAGTTTGGTTTTTTACTGCAGTTTGTGACACATGGCCTCTCGTCTGTTTTCAGGCGGCTGTCTGGCGTTGTCATGGCTATGTTATACACAAACAAACTCACCAAAAGTTTGCAAAGCTGCAGATGAAAAAGAAAATCTCACATTTCTGGTCAGAAGGAGAAACACTCCTGCTTTTAAACTTTATGAAAGACTCAACAGGTTTTTGGATATATGCAAATATTGCAGCACCGACCTTTTCAAGAGGAGGAATGGGGAGTCCCAAAAGACCGTCACCAATAGGAAACTGTAAAAAAAAAATCCTCTGTTGATGCAAAGAAGCAAAATGACAAGTGGCTCCAGCTTTTTTGCGTCTTCATATTTCAATGTGATAAGAGGCATTACAGGCCATGTTAATCAGAGTATGCACAGCTGCATGTAAACAGAAGTGCTAGTGAAATATTCATTTTCATTATACATGTAACCAGCTTAGTAGGAATATTGTCTTTTTCGGCATAAGGGGAAAAAAACTAAATGTATTTTGGGCATGTAAACATACTCACTGTTTATGTTCAGTGCTGCCCACAATACTATAAATTACTGTGACTCTGGTTATAATGTAAACACATCATCAGAGAACTGCTTAACAAATCCAGCACAGAACTCCCCAGAGTTTAGGACTGACCCTGTTACATACATTAATTTCCTACCAGCATACAGAACAGAAGAATGGGATAAGAAAGGTAATGAAAATATAATTTTATAATTAGGATCAGAGGTCACACTCATGGCTTCGGTTAAGCCTCAGTTATCCTTGGACTGCTGTCATACAAGGCCTCATCTGTGTAGTGGAATAATCAGTCTCCCTGGAAGAAGGAAAGCCTGCCCTTCTTTGAAGACAAAGGGGGTGGAAATCAACTTTACACTTTACAGTCCAGAACATCCCATTAAAATTTAACAGTGTTCTGCTGTGGTGATTTTAGAGGAGTCAAACAAATAAACTGGAGCCCTTTCAGCCAGTTCATTCAGAAGCGATTTTGAATTTTGTCAAATGCGTATCTTTTTTTCTACTCTTCTTTAATGGCTGATCAGACCTTTACAATATATAGTAAAAAACAGCCATTTTCAGTGATGTCATTTATTGTCAACTGTGATTGCCCAGGTCAAGTAAAAGGACAACCTGCCTATGCGACATATTATAAATCACCTAACACGTTACAAAAACATAACAAATTAAAATAAGATTGTTGTGGAACTCAAAATGTTAACAGAAATGGTATTAGTCTATGCACATTAGATAATTAGTGAAATTAACATTAAAATAAGAAACCAAACTATTTCAGAATGCAATTTCTTAACTCTCATTTATAAAGTTGACAATCAGCCTATATAGATCAACAGCTTAATAGAATCCATGAAATTAAGCTATAGCTTTAGTTTTGGTGGACCAAAGTTGGCCGCTCCTATAGAAAATTCCTGGGGGCTCCGCTGCTTGTTTAATTCAGGGCCAAGGTTCCTGCAAAACAGCTCCATTTTACTCAGCAGTTGAGAAGTAAAACATGAGGACTTTGATTGGGTCTTGAGGGCTGCAGTGTTGAAACATACATTGTAAATTATCTACTGCTTGATAATTTTACTGCTACTTTCCTCTCTGCTCTGATTGCCAACAGTCTGCTCTCAGCACATCCCCTGTCACTCGCTTGTCCACACTCACACTGCGCTCAGGGGGGTGAGGGCGAGGAAAGCGGGAGAGGTTTGTTCAGTTAACTGTTGTATCTGTCAACCCTGCATTCGCAAAAACATATAGCTGAAGTAACCATATTGTTCCAAATCCTTGCATATTTTTAAGTGGATATCCTGACGCTTTCATAGTGGGTATACGGCATGTACCAGTGTACCACATAAACTACATTACTGGCCTTCTTTGATGTCTCTCTTTCTTAAAGGTATGCTATAAAGGATTTTCTAAAGAAAAAAATAAAAATAAAAAAAGGTTAGATTCATACAAAAGTAATCCCTCTCAATCATCTCCTATGTGTATGGTGGTGTAATTACACACAGAGATCCTGCCCTGTGCCTGCATTTTCTTATTTTTTTGCTATTTTTGGGATGTTCCTGTGCAAAGCCGCTGTTGAGGTTGGGACTTAAAAAAAGGTAGCAACCAGGTGCCAGACTTTAAAAATCACACATCTATAAGGAAGCTACAACAATCACGGACACAGCGCTGAAAAAAACACAAATGTGGCCAGAAAAAATGCTCCAATGTGTACTTAAAGCACTTTGTCATATTGTAGTTTGTATATTTTGCTGGGCCTTGGATGTGACAGTCACTTTTAGAATGATGAGACAATTTCTCCGTGTTTTGCTCCACAAGCCAAGAGGAATCTTATGCTCTACTGTATCCACTAATGAGGTGTCACTACTCTTGAATAATCACACAGGATACTGAACCTTATGAAGTCTGTGTGTGCACCATCACGTGTCTTTGATTTTACGTGTGTGTGCTACAGCCAGAGAAGGCTGTCATGTAAACAGAATGTTTGGCTGGTCTTCAAAAGCGAGGGGATTTGGCTGAAGAATAGAGACCCCTCTATATCTTGCTGTGCCTGCCTGTCTGTCTTTCCCTTTTTTTGTCCGTCATTTCCTCTATCACCACCCCTCTTTTTGCTGATTGGAGAAAAAAAATCCTTCTTTCACTCATTATTATGGAGTAAATGTCAGTGGTGGAAATGTATAGAATAATGACATTAGTTTTTACATTGGTTTCCTTTAAGCATCACTTTCCCCATGCAGTTCTATCCACCACCTGGATGCAATGCCCAAAGAAAATGAAGACTTCATTTTACAGCAAAACAGTGCCTTTTTCCCCCCAGAAGCTATGGGTTGCTATCTCCAGTTACAAAGTAGTACCAATGTAAGTTCTTTGCAGTTACTATACCCAATATCGCAGCTGGCAGACTGAAAAAAAAGTAACAGTGGAAACTGGAGATGGAGATTGAAACACGTTTCTATTGAGGACCCAGTTCCGATTTTTTCAAAACCCAAAAATCAATGATGTTTGAGCTTATCAATACTGCTATTGAGTCCCGTGGGTCCTATAACGTAACTTAACATTACTTGAGTGGAGTCACGTCATTTAAATCCAATCACTGGTCCGCATACATCAATTGTCTTAAATCATCTTAAACCTAAATGCAGCACCTCCGTCTGTCTTCAGGACAGGTTAAAAAAAAATCTGTCAGCACTTGCTGCACAGCTGGCACAGTCTTCATCATCATCATCCACTGACAGCAGCAGGGATAAACACACCCAAACTTCATAGCAAGTCCTGTCAGTTAAAAATAGTAATCCAAGTTTGATATCCGAGTTGAAATTGGCAGAATAAAAGCTAAATAAACAAAGTTCCAAACGGTTTCATTATGATGTGTTCACAGTCGGCTCAGTAAAATGAATGTTAGGCAAAGGTAAATAAAACGTCATCATGTTGTGTTCAACTGTACCAACAAGACAAAGAAAATTTAGTTTTTGGTGAGAAACTTGAATAATTCACTTGCTTGGGTGTAAAATGTGTTTCTCAGCAAAATAAAACAGATTGTAGAGTTGGAATTACGACCTGTTTATCAACTTGTAATACATAATTAAAACTACTGATTCCTAGATTTTTCTAAGTAAATATTCAAATTAAAATACAATTTATTAACAATTTATTTCTTAATCACTAAAAACATGACTGAAAGTGACAGTAAAACCAGTTTTGTTCAAAACATATTGTTGCCTGTTCTTTCCACAAAATAATAGAAAAGTATTCATAGTGATATCGATAAGGACTCAGAATGTTAAGGAGTCTTGATAATGGTATCAACATCCATAAAAATGAACGATCCCTATCCCTTGTGAAAACTCCTTCTGGCAAAAGAAAAAGATCCCCATTGCTCAATCTGAGGAAAAAGGAAAGTGGTTGATTTGTTTCCACCATCAGTCACATAGCTGCACAACGTTTCACGTTCACACTGACATCTTTGATTACACTACAGTATGCTCAGGTGTCAGCGCTGCATGTAAGCATGTTTTAAGGCATGCCAGTGTTCAGTCATCATGGCTGCTTTATTTAAAGATCATACACTGAGACAACTCTCGTCTCTATCGTTTTCCCCACCGTGGTATTTTCTCTTCTTTCATCTCTCTCCCTTCCCACAACACTGCTCACTTACTTCCTTCTGTCAGTCCAAATCTGTTTTCCCTCATTATAGAGTGCTTAGCTCTAAAAGGTTTGTCAGAAATCTTGACACTGATCACTTCAGCGTCAGCTTAACTCACTTGCTCCAAGGTGACATTTCTACCTTTTTATAAAATGACACCTATTCTGAAAAAATTGATGATATTAAAGTTAAGCGTGCTTGGTAAAGCATATTGCCAGCAGAGGTCTAGACATAGCATTCGTGATTGATTGAGGTATGTGGTGTGACACTGACTCTGTTTACACTTGGTTTTACAATGTGTAATCAGAACACAAATGGTGAGTGGCGACAGTTCAGTGTTAACACCTTTGTCTGTCATGGGTCTCAACTAACCACTGTGTTGACACTTTTTCACACAAGTCAAAGCAGCCCCACGCACAGTTATTCTGTCCACACTGATGTTAAGGGCTGCATCAGTCCAGCTGGGGATATCGCTGTCAGCAGAATGCATCACATCTCTTTTCCAAAAAAATCGTGGACAATCATGCAACACTAGGTACAACTCATTGATAAACAGGCAAGTTATAGAATCTTAGTGCACTCTTACAAAAACCGCCACCACCTCCTGCATGATGATTATCTGTTATGTTCTCGTCCAGCCCATTTCATTCCAAACTTTGTCAGCGCTTTTGGTGTAAGTAACCAACGCCAAAAGCTACCTTCCACATGCGCATGAAATGCTGCTGGATGGCGCCAATTGAGACTGTGGCCAGAAATAACTGCCGTCCACCAGCGTTATTTTACGCTGGTGGACGGCACCTGCCGCATCCACACGATATGTGTATGGGTGGCGTCACTTGAGAATGCAGCCGGACAGAACCTGTCATGTGCACATGAAATGCTAGCTATGTTTTCCATCTTTATAGCTGTATGTCTATTTTTATGTAAGTACATTGAGAATAACAAAAAAATGCACAAACTTGACCAGTATAGCTGACTGTGATTCTAGTATCTGGGCTGTAAGCTTGCTAAATGTATGACTCAACTCGACTTGCTGCCTTCGTTCATCTGCCATATGGTGCTGAGCAGGAATTGTTATCAGAGCTTTAATTGTTGAAAAAAGATTCCTTCTGCAGTTGCTGTGAACTGGATTCATAGGATTATTCTCCAGGAGTTTATTAATTAAAAAAAAAAAAAAAAAAAAAAAGAATACTAATGTAATCCCTATTGACCCATACAAGAAAATGTTATGAAATTATAAGGACCAATTTCAACATGGAAGTGAGTCATAAAAGTGGAGAAATGATAAGAAGTCCCCATCCTGGTTATGCCAGAAATATCACTTGAGCTTAATGCAGAGCATCTTGAGTCCCAAGATACGACCAGCTGTGAACGCACATTGCATTTTTACTTGGGACTCTACACCGTCAAAACAGTGCATACTGTAACATATAAACAAATCCGTGAATAAACAAACACACAGCACCTCTTACATAATATGTGCTTGGCCCACACAGCTGATAACATCTGGGGTGATAATATGAGGAGAAAATTATATGGATGGAGAATGAATATATAAATTACACATCAGGGAGTGATTTCAGAAAATAGGCGGGGGTGAAAATGCATCATGTTCCCCTGTGTGTAATATACCACAAACTTCAATCATATTCAATTATACTCTTCAGCACATGAATACAATTATGCTGTATAGTGATTATTCTATGAGCACATGACTCAATTTACATGAAATAACACAGCCACTTTGTTGCATTTTGTTGTAAATAAATGCAAATCGTCCCTCATGTTGTATGTTGTAGGCTGCAGGCTGTATTCCATTAATTACAGTATATCCAGATGTATGCAGAGACTTGATTCATTTGGCCAGAATCAATGTGAAAGCTGTTATTCCTGTATATTTTTTTCCCAAAATACACAAATGTTTTAGATCCAGACATGGAATAAAATAAATAAATGAAATAAACTATTGCTTGTCATTGTCAGAAATGCATGACATTATAATGATAAAGTTATTCTATTATATTTCTGAATAGAAAACATAAAACATAGGGTCCAATTATCTGTTTATACCATTTTATTAACAACCAAACTAATTTTATAATAAACTGCATATCCCTTTTTTCCCCCACCTATCCCTGCATGAGTTACTGTTATTGCTCGTAATCTCTAGTTTATGATATGTATTATTGCTTGCTGAGCAATACATTTTGTACTGCTTTAATGTAATTTCTATTATTCATCTGACCTACAAGTGACCTGAACAGCTTGAGATACGTCCACAAGTCAGGTTCTCATGCCTTAAATCGTAGCAAAACAACTGTAGATTAAGACGGAATACTAATCTCATGATAGGGGAATCAAACTAATTACTTTTGCTCTCTTCATATCTCCATGCGTTTTCCTGTCTCTGCTACCAGAAAATTTCTTTTTATTGCAGCCCTCTCTCTCCTTCTCACTGAGCTTGCATGCTACAGACTGTGAAGTAGGACAAAAATCTGATTGCTGTCGATATGTTGTCTAGTTTTTCTTTCTGTCCTCTTTTTTTCTCAGTGTCCTTTATGTTCCCCACTGCATGTAAGGACCTCTCATATCTCAGTAGGGGTCCACCATCAGGTGGTTTGATGTTCATTTTCCTATGAAGATGTTCTATTTTGCTGCTTCTACATCATGTTATATTTCCATCGTTTTTTTCATAGTTGATTTGCACGCATATCATAAAGCTCAGTGATGAAACTATAATGTCGCAGAGAGCGACAGAGCATATGCCATAAAGTCTACGATTTCAGCATCTGGAATGCACTGAGATATATTTCTTTCAGCTTTTCAGTGTTTGTAGAGAAGCTTTAAAATTCCTTTCAAATTAAACCGATTTTAAAATGATGTGATGGCCACAAGTCTCATTACACATGTGGTACGTTCACAACATTCTGATGTGTCCAAAGTGTCACTGCCTTCTCCACGTCCTTATTATGAGAGGAGTATCTGCAAGGCTGACAAATAAGCAGCTGCTTAGGGAAAATGTTGGCTTCAGTCATTATGAGACTTCAGCCTAAGGCAGGAGAATCTGTTTACATATAACTTTTATAACATGGTTACTGTAAAACTTGTTTACATGGAGGTTGTCAGTAGTCTGTGTTCTCCCCCAGTGCTGGACCATATGTTTAAACCAAGAGTGGCACATACATTGAATGTATATGTTTCTTGATGATTTATCATGCTGCAGCCTTCGGGGCTTAAAAATGAAGCCAATGCAAGTGCAGAAAACTGCAATTCCTTGAATAGCTTGGCAACTTGTTTACAACTCTTTTCATCTGTCCTCCTGACAAAATCTAACTAAAGGGAATATTTGAAGCTGCTGAATACAACCTTTTCTACCCTCTATGCTAGCTTGCATCTTTGTGGTGTGCATGCGCATATACGACAAATTAATCCAAGGATGTGATTGATTGTTGGGGTGTTAGTCTCCAATATGCTTTTAGTCTAGTGTGTGGGATTCAGTATCATTGGGTGGTGAGGTTGCAGATTGCAACCTCACCACCCATCTAGATGGCCTGATCTAGAGAAAGCGTTTGTTTTTTTGACTGTAGAAACAACATGGCAGACTCTGTGGAAGAGACGTGATGCTACACTGGATGTGCGGAGGGATGGGCGAGGGATTGTCAAATATTCGATGCTGCTTTGATTGGTTGTTTCGCTGTGAGGCAACAAGTGTTGATTTTGACCACATTGACAAAACTTTTTCTGTCCATCATTGCATCCCAGCAATATGTGTCAAACGTGCAGCTCCACTTCTAGGTGAACACTGAAGGACAACAGAGGGCTCGTGGCCCTGGGCGCCGACCCTGTGGCCCTCCCATCCTCTGGTTCTCTGTACGAGGAGTTTTAAAGCTACGGTGATGATACTGGTATCAAATGAAACTAGAAGACCCGAGGACTCCAACCATATCATGCTAGCTTCTCTGTAAGAGGTGGAAAACACTCCAGAGTTAGGCTACATTTTGGCAATGAAAAAAAAACATGGTCATGGTCAAGAATCACTTCACCTTGCAAATGTATCATTTGACAGCTCTAATTTTAATCCTTTAGAGCCTTTTTCCTCTTAATCCCTTAACTCACTTCAGGAAACCAGGATTCAAGTTTGCATGACTTTAAAAGAAATTTACTGCAAAAGCATTTGGAAATAATGTGATTTTTCTTAAATAAATGTCAATATGTTGACTGAAACCAAAGTCAGTGTGCACTATTCTATCTGGGGTTTCTTCCTATTGTGTTTAAATGGGTTTGCTGTGTTTGCTACCCACAGATGCATTATGAATACAATTATCTATCGGTTTCGACCCATTCCATGTTGGGCATGCTGGGGAAGGCCACTGTGAGCCTGACAAAAAATTAAGTAGGTAGAAAGAAAAATAAACACAAACCTCAGGTCCTCATTTGTTTGCAAAACACACACAATTTTTACAATGTCCCCTAAACCCATGATTCAAGTACAGCATCTATCATTATGGAAACAAAGTGGTGTGCATGTTGCGCCTGAATTTGATTCATAAGGAGCTTAAAAGCTGTTTTCTGTAGAACTCATGGTTCTTGGTAATATATGTGATCTTGAAACAGATATCTAGTATTTCATTTTTTTTTTTTGTATTTCAGCTTTATTTCAGTCTATTTTCTTCCAACCAAAACAACACCTAACAACTGACACCGCAGTTGGTTTAGAAGATGATATAACGCTGTGTTTTCATTTTAAATTACACTGTTCTCACCTGTCCAAACTAACAAGTAAACACTCAAATAATTTACTTCAAACATGTTCCCTTCCAGTACATGCCCTTGGCTCCTTTGCTATTTAAAGAGGACAAACAGCAGTAGCACTGAGTGTTTACACATCTTATGTGTGCATGCAGGTGTGAATCTCAGTATAACACCTGTAGGGTGAATGACAAGTGTTGATGCCAGTCACCTCCAGGAAATTTCTTTCCTCTCCATCATATACCTTAATGTAAAGCTTGGCCACAAGTCTGTTTTAAGATATACACATGGTGAAGACTTGACTTATTACTTTAAAATAAAGCGGAATAGGCTATGCCATGGTCATAGAAAATAGCTGTATTGGTTTTAAACAAGATACTCTCAACACACCTCCAATCAACAGTTTAACCGCCATGTATAAGAGCACAAGATAAGTTAAAAGTAGGTAACTATGGCAACTACAGACCACAGTATAAGTCTGAGGTGTACTTCTGAAATTTATATTGCACAAACAACTTCACAACAAAGAGTTATATATATAGATACATATATATGTTTAGATTGTGTGTTGTGTGGTAGGTATGTGTGTTTGTGCAAATGTGTGTGCATGTGAGGGTTAGTGTGAGGTCAATGAACCTACAGACCAAGACATCATGGAGAGTTGAGCAAGCCTCACAGCCCGAGGCTACTATCACACGCCTTACATGAGGTCAGTTATCCCCATCGACTTCTTCAAAAATGTCAATAGGCAAACATGAAACTCAGAGTGGGAAGGCATCTGTACACACTGACTGCCAGGATGTTCAGCCATAAGCATGTCAGTATATTAGTAATTCACGTTATATGCTTTTACAGGCCTTATATGAGAAAGTAACCCGGCCGACAGGATGGTTTTGTAGTTTGTAAGGCCAGCCCCAACAATGTTGGACTGGTTATATACGTACATATACATATATATTAGCTGCTGTACCGGGTGCAAAATTCAGCTACTGACCCTTCACTCTCGCTGGAGGGCAAAAGAGAATTTCAGCAATGGGTTGACACTACACAGAATGCTAAGAGTGAGACCGCCAAACTTTTAACTCTGAAATTGTTCTGCTCCTGCTTCGAGGCCAAACTATCACCAACTCTTTTTTTTTCAATCAGGTGCATTCTACAGAATATTAAATACATACTTGATGAGCTGTTAAAGTGTTTGAAATTGTGCAAATCAAATATTTTAAAGTGTCAATGTACAGTATAACAGTGAATTTTTGCAAGCTACCTTATAACATCATGGCAATGACATGCAAAACTATACACACAACAACAATGCAAAAGTCGATGTCATGCACCGTCATGCTGCTCACATATAAAGACAGCCATAAACTGGATCATCCCTGTCTATTTTAGCCCATGGTTACATATATTTAGTCTTCTGGAGGCTCGTAAAGATTACAGTTGGATTAAAATTTACAGCCTGAGAAAGGTTTTTGCATTGCCCAAATTGCTAAGGAATTCCTTGGTTCAGTCATTGGGAACTTCATAAAATACCCCACAACTTCCTACAGTGTATTATTAGTACTTTTTTTCCATAAAACCCCTACGCATGACAAATTTGTTAGAAAATCTTCCATGTTTAGGTCAACACTGCCTAAGCGGCTCTGTTCTTCTTGGTCAGCATGGAGAGGAGTTTGCTACTTCGTTCAGATTATACAGGGACTCCCCAGACACCCATCCCTGCTCACATATTATGCATTATACACAGTGCAGTGTGTGTGTGTGTTTGTGTGTGTGTGTGCAAAATACCGCTTGGAGACATCAAGGTCACAGTTAATTCAGTGTTGCACTGATCTCAGAACACACACAAACACACACACACACATGCACACATTGAGAAAGAGAGAGAAAGATATAAAGAGTTATAGATATAGGTACAAATATGTATAGATAGATATATGCCCACACACAAATTCTTGTTTTACCGTTTTTTTTTGGTAATTTGTGAGGACCATGTTAACAGACATGCACACAGATGCAATCTATGTAATTGTCTTTCAACAAAGTACACAGAAAATAATGCTTAAATTTGCTTAATCGGCCATCAGTCATTATTATTACTCATGTCACATTTGCAACACTGGCCTTGAAAGTCAGCCTGATTTTCAGATGGGTAAGAAAGAGATGACAGCAGGTTTATGGCACAACAAACATAACAGACGCTCCTCTGAAATAACCAGGAGAAAAACTTTAGTTAATAATAATAGAATGATGAGCTACTGTATGAGTAAAAAAGAAAGTTAATCTTTAACATTTCCAACTGTCTTTTTACTAACAGTTGCCTCTGAGGAGACTAACAAATTGGCAGCTGTGTTGCATTCACCCCACAGCAATATGGAGCCAATTAGTTTTGTTTATATATTTTTAAAATGTCTTTTTTGGACCCAATGGCAAGACCAAATTCTCATATACTGATCCCTGACAGAAAGCACTTACTGCCCCTGCAGAATTCCCTATACATTGCAGCCTTGGCCAGCCTCCATGCACAAAATGAAACTTGTGTACATACAGACTTCTGCTGTTTTTTTTAATCAAAAATATGTTTTTTTTCACTTGTTGTCCAGTCATGATCATTTATATAAACTGAGACAAAGTTGTTCAACATCAAACAATGTGTCTGAATTTTTTGTATGAGCATATTCACTGTCTTACTCTTTGGCACAGTGAGTGAGAGCTTATGGGTTTTTAAATGCAACCTCATCTACTTTGTAGTTTGAAGTTGCTGATTTTCCTGCATGCTCATCTAATTTGTATTTGACATCATAAGATAAATATGAGGCTAAAAAGCTCTGAGACACAGAGGGCGATAAATAGTGAGAGCGAGAAAAAGTGAGAGAGGTGTTGGGTGATGCCTGTGCGAGTCACTCACCCAAGCTCACCCCATCTTTCAGTTCCCCATAGAGCCTCACTCTCTGCCTCCTCTCTCCTCTGCTCATCCTTCACCTTTTTTGCTACATCACTTCTGTCAATCTGTCATTATGTCGTTTCTTTTCTCTTTACCCCTTTTGTCCAGACCACAGAAGAAGTACTTTCTCTGGTAAATCTTCCAGCTTTAAATATCACCTACTTGCCTTTTGCAACCAGACAAGCACACACACATAGTATGCTTCAGTACTCACATTTACAGATGCAGTACAGTGCATGGGTAAAACTGACCACATGCAGTGCAAGATTGTATTTTAATGTCTCAGTTTTTTCTTCAAGGACACTATAACATGCTGCTAAAACAAAATGAACTGAAAAAAGCCAACACAATTATTTACAAATATGACTTTAAAAAAAAAAACTTTGGCTCCAAATCTGATTCATGTGCCTACTCCTTTATTTAGAAATTGTCTTAATTACTTGGAATGTGGAATATAAACCCAATTCATTCATCAGAAAAGGTTTCTTGACATGACCTCTCAAATTCTGGTCACTCCATGTCTTATTAGTCAGCTCGTGTGGTTAAAGGTGCAGTCAGTTATTCGAATTCTGTAACCTTTTTGCCACATTCTGTGTGTGCTGAAAAAAAGTCAGTAAAAGTATCAATGAAAGTTATCTTAAAGTGTCGATAAAAGTAATGAGCTTGATCAACTGTCATTAAAATATAGAAATGGAGGTTGGTTTTAGTAAAAGTTACATGGTGAGGATGTATCTTACGAAACTGTTCGAGACTGCATCCTTATTTACTTCCATCAGCGCATTGGTCACATGATCACAGCCTGTTAAAAGACATGGGATATGTATGAATTTGGGTGCATGAATTTTTGGAGGAAAACATTCAGTTTCTGAAAACAGCCAGTCCATGCAAATCCCCTGGCTCTGTAAATGGGAAACAAGCAGAAGGATTCAAGTTGAGCAATACAACACTATGAAGGCTAACCTTCCTCTTCCACATCCCCGCCCAGCAAGTAACTGAGGGGGGCCGAGAGGGGAAAACACCTCCCTTGTTAGGAAAATGACCAAAATGCTTCCCCCTCATTAACAGCCATTTCTCTCCATCCCCCAGGTACAAACCCAGATGCCGTGCAATCTGGACCCAAACCTATGACCGATAAATTATTGAGGATCATTAAATTTTGACAGAGTGCTTCTAATTTAACCGGCACAGCATTTGTAGCACTGGTTTAGCAACCAATAAACTCACTGGCCAGTTGCATGCGTTCAATCATCTCACGTGATGCTACTCAGCTAATCAAATCAGGGTATTCTGATGAGCTTTGTGACTCGAGTGAGTGAGATTCACACACAGGGGAGAGAGACGAGACGAGAGAAAACAGATGGAGAAAGAAGAGAGTCAGAGAAAAGTAATTTCACATGGTGTACTCTAAAGAGAGAAAACTAGACAATGACAACAAATCAAGGATGGGCAGTCTCTTGCATGTTCATTTTTCAAAACCAGCATGTCTCATCATATGTTCGGAGATCATGGTGATTATCAAAAGCTGCAATGTGAAGCATTGATAGAAGTACAGATATATGTAGTTTAATTCCAGAATTATGATTAATAGACAGGTAAATAATTTTGTACAGAAAGAGTGATTACAGGTTTCCAACCTTCTCAGCGGGGTGACGTGCTCAGCTGAACAAGCTCGGTCAGTATCATCAGCTCTTTTAAGGAATACTCCGAGTAGAAAAAGACACCACCTGCGAGCTGACGGCTCCGTCAAAGCAGCATTTCAGACGCTTTTTCCAAATCAGGGCCCGGCATTAGACAGCGCTGTCCTATTAAAGTGAGTTCTCAAATAGACTCAAAAGAGAACCGCATTCTCACAAAAACCACATCTTGGGGGTGATTTCACTTTGTTCGCACATGGCTTCCCTGCCTACCTTTCTACTGAGGAGTTTTTCAAACTTTGTCGGCTTGTCAGAGAAATGTCAGCTATGCTTTGTTTGTACTTTTGCCACTGTTGGCAGTTCTGACATATGAATAAAGTTGCATCACTGATCCTTGATGCAAATACAGTCACATCACATACACACGCACCAACCCACTAAAAGTTGAACAATCTGTTTATGTTGGTGAATGTGTCAGTTCAAAAGGCTGTCTACAACAGAGACTATTGCTCACAACGAGAAACCTAAAGCCACTTCCTAAATTAGTCACTATTTCTGGCAGCTGCACAGAACGCAGTGTGGAACTGAGGAAGAAAGGTGAGGATGAAAGAAGGAAAAAAAGGAAAGAAAGGCTATAAAATATGTTCAGAATGGAGAAAAAAGGGAAACTGAAAACAGAAAAGTGTATAAAAATTTACATAAACTACATACAATATATAAACAACAATCAGTTTGGGTTATAACTTGCACCTAATAGGTGATGTTTACCTGAACACAAAACTAGTTAATATAACTATATATCTTGACTTTACAAGTTGACAAAGACCTGAGGTACCAAGGGCTGAAAAGGACGCATTAGGTGAATCTCTTAATTGCACTTGGAGACTTTTTGCATTTTCTGTTGAAATTTGGAAGCAGTTAGAATTGGGGCACAACTTTGTACAGCTTTGTACTTAGACACAAATCTTTAATCTTCTGCTCACCAGTCAAGACAAACATTGTGTTGATTGATTGTGTTGTTTTATTTTCACACAGTGGTGCTTTCTTGATTCAGTTCAGTCAGTTTGTAAATTGATAGGACAGTTCAGCAGGTGAAGTTTTGGAATTTTTTTGTAATAGTAGGCGGCCGTGGCTCAGAGGGTAGAGGTCTGTTCACCCCAGCTACTCCAGTTTGCATGTCAAAGTATCCTTGGGAAATATACTGCACCCAAAATTGCTCCCTCTGTCCAATCATTGTGTGTGTATGAATGATTAACTGAGTAGAAGTTGGCACCCTATATGGTAGCCTCGGCTCTTAGTGTGTCAATGTGACTCTATTGTGGAAAAGCGTTTTCAGTGATCAGAGGCCTAGACAGGCGATATGCAAGTGCAAATCCATTTACTATTACCATAACAGAAACTTCAGCTGTGGTAAAAAATAAATAAATAAATAAAAATCTAATCTAATCTCTTAAATAAATGACACTTTGCTGGTGCCACATCACACATCTCCTCTCAGACTACAGTAAATTACAGCAACAATTTGCACAATATTCTAGCTGGCTTGACCATATCCCATGTTTTTCTTATCTTTTTTATTAATGTGAAATCTCAGATAACTTATAATAGACAACTTTTATATCACGTAAATGTGTGGATACAAACAATAAAGAAAAGAGATGGAGTACAAAAGAAATATAGAATTTCTGTCGCAGTGGTAATAACAATAATAAGTGTCTGAAAATTCCTGTATGATTAAAAGTTACTTTACCTTTGATTCCGGCTTGCTTGTCTGACAAATACATGCCAATAAGCTAACCTGGGTATTGCATCAGCAAGAGAATTACAGTGTAAGGACAACTTGGGGGCTCAAACAAGAATATATCAACTCAAGGCCGCAGCAGCCTACAGCATGGCATGTTGTTTACTTTGTCTTGAAACTGATGGGACCCCATATGGGGATTTTGCACCACACACAATAATAAAGCTGCCAGAGCCCTTCTCTCTATATCCTTTATTTCCCCAGGTGTTCCTTCTAAGAGTCATTACTAATAAAAATAATTTTGAGGCAAAATGATATGGGAAAAGCTGCATGCAATGAGAGAGACATTGATTAATGAAGCACAAAGCATAAACAACAGCATTGAAGGTGACCTATTTAGAACAATATTATTAAAAACAAACAAAAAGAAAGAAAAATGTCATTCTAAAATGAGATATCCCTTAATTCATAAATGTCATTCATGCTTTCACCAAATAAAGTCTTCCTTCACATTTTGAGTGATCACTAGTGACACAGTATTTTTATATTGTGCTGATTATATTAATCATATCTCAAAAATGTGGTATTAGGTTTTGCAGTACAACTATTTACAACTATGACAGAATTACAGACAAAAGTTCAATCCCTCATTGTTTCACATGTTTCGTGGCCTTTTAAAAGGGTGCAGATTGAAATGCACAACAAATAAAGTAATCTTTTTGCAGTCACATGCGCATTACTTGGTGCTTATAAAGATCTACATTAATTCAGCTTAATGTCAAAATCCTGTATCAGAATGTCATTTTTGTGACAGCAAAATGGATTAAAGTCATACCACACTCAAACTTCTTGTCTATTTTGTCAGTATTAAACCTCTCCTGCTTGAAAAGTCTGGAGAGATTGTATTAAAAGTATTAAAATGTTCAGAGAAACTTTTCAAAATATGCCTGCTGCATAATCTGCAAGTCACCACTGTCCATCACAATGCTCAGAGAATTCTTTAACAAACCAAAAAACATTCTTTAGACTGGTTCTAGAGCTCTGAATTACTGCTGATACTTTACATTTGTCCCCTGATTCAAACAGGTCTGGCATTGTGCTTTTTGAAGGCTGGTGCTGCCAAATGGAGAAACAGTCGGTAGGATTAAGAATGTTGATGCCTTTGTCCTGCACAATTTGCTGGGTACTGAACGTAGCTACATCCATGAAAATGGCAAGAAAAATGGCAATAAGAGTGAATAATACTAAACCAGATTTACAGTTTGTTTTAAGTTAACTTACAGAAATAACAACTCTTACATTCTTGTTATAAAAAATACTAAATTATCTGCTCAAAGCAACTGCTACTTCAGGATCCAAATACCTGTAGACTTAGAATGATTGATGGAATGCATACATCAAACAAAACCTATAAACCTATCTCCATCCAAAAAGTATTTCCCCACCACTCATAGGTGGTTTCCAAGAGCGTAACCAAAAACCAAAAACACAACAGCGAATTGTAAGAAATGTAATTAGTGACATATTTATAGGCAAATGTTAGAAAGCCTGACCTACGACAGAACCCATCGACTTTTGGTCTGACAACAATAGAGACTCAAGGGACAAGGGCCATTATCAGCTGATATCCGAGCCAAGATTTCCCCGTCCTTGTGCAGGTCAATTTAGCTAATCTCTATAAGAAGATATCTGCATATGAATGAAGAAGCATTTTCGAAAAGCATGTATAAAACTAATTTGTTGTCAGACGATAGCTGATTGGTTCCAAGACTGCATTTCAGCCAATGTGTTGCACCTCTCCTCCTCTCCTCACAGACAGTTTAACTGCCAGTCAGACATTATTGGTCAATACTACACTACAAACAGAATCCAGAACACTTCCAATACTGAAATTTTGTCCTGTCGCCATAGAGATTAGCCTTCTACTTGTAGTGAAAATATAGCAGTGGGTGCTGATTTGCCTAAGCATATGGTAAGTAAACCTCAGGAAAGAGGGAGTGCTGCAAGAGTGCACCAGAAAGATGCTCTGTCCTTTTTTTTCTCCAAGAGAGGAAAATAGAGTATTCTCAGTTTGCATAATCCAGTTAAAATTAATGTACATTATTTTTAGCCATTGAAGAGCAAATCATCACAAAGTGTATATCAAGCAAGAAAGACCATAAACAACTGCAATGGACATAGTCATCACATTGACATTTAAGGTGAGTTTATTGATTCAGTCTATAGCTGCTCAATGTTAACGAGTAAAGATGAAAAGGCAGCAAATTAACCTTTTATTTTACAATTAAGTGTTGACTAATGTAAACTTACCATTGTAGGAACAGTTTTTACACAACCTTCGAGGAGAGCGTGCATCATCAATGCGCTCCAGTACTTAAACAAAAAGCACAATTCCCCCTTATGGAAGGAGGATAGTCTGGACTTGACATCATGGCTTTGGCTCTGTATCAGCTCTTAGCTTTCACTGACCACATTTTTCTAAATAGTGAGTCTTAGTGTAGAAGTTGCCAAAAACCCAACTTTCCAAATTAAAGTCAAAGCTTTACTGTCAATTCTGACATGTATGTTAGACATATAGGGATTGAAATCGCGTTTCTCCATGCCCACTGTGCAAATAAATAAAAAGATAAAAGAAAGAACAGAAAAAACAAACAACAGATATATGTGTGTGTGTGTGTGTGTGTGTGTGTGTGTGTGTGTGTGTGTGTGTGTGTGTGTGCATGCATGTTTGTGTGGCCTTTGTGAAAGCATTTCTATGTGTATTCGCATATGTGGGATCACTAATGTGCAATTCAGATGACTAATTTGCCAGCTGGCTTCTCTCATCCCTCAGCCAATTCACCAATGATGATTGACATTTAACACCACTGTGACTGCATCATTGGTCACTTCACAGCTTGGTGATGTGACCATTGCCCACATAAGACCAGTGTTGACTGGCATTCGTGCACCAACACACACGCACATAGTGGCTGGTTATGATGTTCATTTGCTAGGGCCATGATACCCAATATAAAGGGTAACTTTTATCCACTAAGAAATGTCTTCAAAAATATACATAGTGAAAAAAATGTTAATTTAACACCAGATTCGTATTATTGAGTTTGACTGGATGTATTTTGTTCTACCCTATGTCATTTTCAAATCTCGCTCTCTGCTAAAAGCATCATTGTCCAACTTTATTGCCTCTTAAGGTTACCCATTTAGCTTTTTTTTCCTCAAAATAAAGACAACCAGCATCATTTATGGAGACGTTGTGGCTGTGTAGTCACAATTTTTACATGCCGGGGCTGCTTTACTTTTGATTCAGTAATATTATCCATCATTAATTTAGGAGAGGAGGTTTTTGGGTGGACTAATTTCTCTGGGCTCCATCGTGTCCGCGACATTATGTTTAAGGAAGCAAAACAGAGACAAAAATATTAGACATCAAACGTAGACTGTCTTGGTTCAGATTTTATGTAAAAATACTTTATGGAAAATGTCTAAAACAATAATATGGTACCATGTTAGCAAGCTATTGATCTTTAGGATATAGCTGCTATAAACAGAAGGTTGTGCATGTGGATCAATACCATATGGATTGAGGATACAGGTTACCAGCAAATGTGACAAATGTTTAGTGGCAAGTATGGCATTAATAATATATAGCATGCTGCTGTGAGGGGAAGTAGGCTACTGCCATGAGTGTGTGTGTGTGTGTGTTGATGTTCAGCACACCCTGCAATATTATTGCACATGCTATATTATACCCATAATGCAAAAAAAGTTTAATTCAATTAAAAAGGCAAGGTAAGCACTCCACTTATTTTCTAATTAAGACAGTTGGAACGCAACAGAGTAGACAGCCCTGAAGAGAAAGTTGTGGTGGGATTCAATCTTAAGCCAATTAAGGCACACAGGCAGCAGACGTAACCACTTATACTGTTATGTGACACCTAAGAGAGAAATATTTTGTCAGCAGAGCCTCACACCTTAACCTAGGCAGTGTCGATGTCAAGCTCTAAGTGTTGAGAAGGAGCAATGTGTCATGTCAACTTAGCCTCCTGTCTCAGCTGTCACCTCATGGCGTCGTAATGCCGGGTGGAATGCGGCTTATTAATAGTGATTCGTGAAAGTTTCCCCTCTACTCCATCATTAATTACTCCATGTAAGCCACGCCTCTCTGCTACTATCCACTCAAACTGTTTCCCACTTTCTTTACTTATGCTGTACTCCTGTCACAGAATTGAATGGTTCCCAACTTTTAAATGCTATTCAATTCTATAATACTTCAATATTAACTGTCTCTCAGAAATTAAATTTATACTGAATACAACCACTATGCTACAGCAAGTTGTTAGAAAAAGCAAAACATTTGGTGGTTATAAGCATCAAAGATATGTGTTAGAAGGGTCCTGGTACACTGACTAGTATGTTCAAAATGCCACTATCATAGCAATAGATGTATGTTGGCATCGAGAGCAGTGTGGTTAGGTTTCACTTTTTCTGTCGTTAGGTTTGGCACAAAGAATCTGCGATTAGGTTCAAAACAATGTCATGTAACATAAGTAACATAGGCCTACATCACAAAGTTTCAATGTTTTTGCTGTAGACCTGAAGTGCCCATGCAACAGTTGGATGTTAGCATTAAGAGTAAGTTAAACAGATACTGCGGTGCCTTTAACCGTGAGGACTCATTCACTGTGAGCAGGTTGCAAACAAACAGCTCTCCCGCTCATATATTTCAAAGATTTTCAAGTTGCACTGGAGTTCTGTGGTTGCAAAATATGACTAAATAGCCACAGACTGAAGTCCTGCAAAAGCCCTGCTTTGTGTGTGTGTGAATGTGTGTGTGTGTCTGTGAAAGGTGGAAGGCCGTAGAAGAGAGTGAGACAATCCATGCGCCAGTGGCTTATAAAAACAGCCTGACAATTTATACTCAATATTTGCAATATTGTCATTTTTTATATCACACATGAAACAAGCCACAATACATCTGAGTATATTCAATTATTGCCCACCCACTCTTTATGATATTTATTTCATCCACGGTATATCTTTAAAAAACTCAACATTGCCTTTAGGTTTCGCAAGGGAAAGTCCTGTATTTGACCCATCCACCACAGTGACCACAGTGTCTACGTGGACCTTCTCACTCTTAATACTAACATTACATCAGCTAGTTTCTTCTGTCGTTACATAACAGTAAACACTACCATTTTATACACTGATGATAACATTCTGATCACACTGCAGGACCCTTCTTACTCATATAATAACCACTAATAATGCCCACCTTATTGAGTAATGCCCACCTTATTGCACTTTTAGTAGAGGCTACATAAGATGCCACATGAATAAAAAAAGCATCAAAATAGAGCTTGCTTATCAAAAAAAAGTGCCAGTGGAGGATTCCCTTATCCCATGAACATCCTAATATCTAAGAAATGTCCAAACAATCCTAGAAATGTCCTAAAATCCTAGAAATGTCCCAAAATCTTAGGAGCATCCTAAAATCCTAGAGACATCCCTAAAACCCTAGAAATTTCCTATAACCCTTGAAGCATGTATGGGGCTGCGACTGAGCCCTGGCCTCCTGCCATTTTGAGTATTCTTGCCTTTACTCCTCTGTAACCTAAACTGGAGCCAATCACTAGTCAGTTTGCACTTTATCAAGATAATTCACTGGACCTGCTGCTTCCAGCTCCTGATGCTGATACCAACATCTGGCCATAACACTCCCTAACAGAGCACACCAGTATCATATCACCATGTAGAATCAGTGTGCAGTTATAGTGCTGACAGAGCAGGATGAAGTCTACACCAAATCCATTTTTAACAAGCATCATTTTAAATGTGTGACCTCTCTTGATCGTTCGTAACAAGCATGTGTTTCAGATTGCATTCCATCCATTGATTCCTCATTTAATTCCTCAGTCCGTCTCTCTACAGTAGTTTGTTAGCAGCAGTATCTAAGGTATATTGAACACCTGTTGAGACATACAGCACATCTGAGGGGCGTTTCAATTGATTTTCCTCCCTTACCCTGCAGAGAATCTAAATCTGGCAATATCCATCCATGTCTTCCCTCGCTCTCTGTCCCTCTCCCATCTGTGCATGGAGATCTTAATCTGTTTACATCCACCCGTTTTTGTCCAGCCTTCCCTCTCCCTCTGTCTCCATCCCTCCTTCACCCATCCAATCTGTTCTGGGCTTCACATTTGTTAACATTCCTCTGTTGGAAACATACCTAATGTCTTTCCTTTTCTTGATCTTATACCTTTCATATTGGCTCCCAAAACAAAATAAAAGGCCCAGCTGTGGTCATACCTGGTTTATGTGACACACACACACACACACCCTCCCTCACCCTTCCTTTGTCACCCACACACACAAACACAAATGTGTACTCAACATAGCGTGCAGCACATGCACACATACGCATGCAGACAGAACAGCATCAGACTGCTTGTGGACAAGCAGCTGAATGTTCCTGACAGGCCTGTCTCAGAGGGGAATAAAAGAGAGGGTGGGAGCAGAGATGGGAGGGAAGGAAGGAGTGGGGGAGTAGACATGATGGAGCGAAAGATGGCGGAAAGGAGAGAGGCAGTCAGAGTGACAAGGGGAGGCAGAGAGGAATGGAGAAAGAGGCGCAGCGACACATGAGGGAAAGAGAGTTGCAGTTGGCAGACAGCAGCTGGAGGGAATGATCAACTCAGCTGACACATCAGTTCATATCAATGCAGAGTGGTGGGATAGATGGAGGGAGGGTGGGACGGAGGGGAAAAGAAAAGAACATGTGGTTAAGAAACCGATAGATATGGCGGAAGTGTGAGAGGAACATGAGAAGACAGCAAGGTGGAGAGAGAAGGTGGATGACTTATGGATGCAGGTTAAGAATGGAGAGTAGCATGGTGGGATGACAGAGGCAGAGGAAGAAAAGGTATTTGGTTTGAGAGGAAGATAAGAGCGAAGAGACAGGACAATTAAAGAAGGGTGGACAGGGAAAAGTTAAAAAGAAGGGGTTAGTCAGAATAAGGTAGCAGGAGGGAGACGATTACAAAAAATAGAAAGAGAAAAACGGGATACGGTGGTTGTGTATATGTATGAGACAGCATGTGGCATTGTAAAATCGATTTCATAGAATTCTGACATTTAAAAGGACCATCTTCTCTCATCTCATCTCTTTTGCCTCACATTTCTGCCTCCTTATTCATCATCCCCTTTTTTCCAAGACTGGTACTCAAGTTGAGTCAGTTTTATTTATAGCCCAATATCACGAATCACAAATTTGCCTCAAGGTACTTGATTCCCACACCTATACCCATACTTGAAATTATTAAATGAGTGAGGCTCAATAATGTAAAGACAAAGGGGGAAGTGTATTTATATTTCATTTTCACTGTTTCACAGAAGGCATACCATATGAAAAGTTGAAAATGAGAAACACATTAAAAAATAAAAACTGCATGAAGGGGAAAAATGTGAGTATTTTTAGTCTAATGATCACTTGCATAATTTATTAATAAGATTTAAAAAAGTGCTATGCATAAGATTTATAATTCATCACAAGACATTGAAGTAAAAATTTGTTTATTCATTTAATGAGTTGAGTTGAATGTATTACAACTTTTATTCTTTATCTAATTTCTATGGAAATTCAAGATTTAACAGTTTAATTTGTCACATGATCATACAATATTTGCTGTGAAATGCATACTCTGGGGCTATGCTAAGGAGACTAATGTGCATATACAGGATAATAGAATAAAAATAAAATTTAGAAAAAGAAGCTGCAGAAAAGCTATGCAGAAAAAATAAGTAAATATAAAACAAATCTGTACTACAAGCATTACAATGCTTAGTATTTATTAGATGTATAGGTAGGCTGTGCAAATGTTCATTAAAAAAATGTAACACCCCCGCCAAAAAAGGTGAACTATTCAATCAAATTTCGCTCAAAGAACGAGTTCAGCCTCCTGATGGTCTAAGGGAAAAAATAGTAACGAATGCAGTACATTATGAGGCTGACTGCTTGTGTTTCTTGCCTTCTGAAATATTTTCTTTCCTGATTTCACAAATCAACTCAAGTGGGTGCAGTTTTATCATGATCAATAGAAAGGAAGATCCACATTATAATGGACTGAATTTGCCTACTTTTTTTTTCCAAATGTACCAAAAACTGCAGTTTTTGGTACATTTGGAAAAAAAATATCTTGATAAAAATACATACTTTAAAAGCTGCAGTGTTGAATAAGCAGGTGGACGGTTTGAGGCACAATAAAACAGTGCTAGGAAGTGCAGTCCACACACATACACAAAAAATAGATTATGAGTAGTTTGTAGTGTTACTATGACATAAACACGTCATTTAAAATAAATATAATATAAATAATATATAGTAGTAGGTAATACAAAAAGGTACAGTGTGTGCCCTGATTATATTCTGGCTTGCTACAATGGCACTTAGTCATCAAAACTTTGAGAGCCCTGATTTTTATTTCAAAATGATCTAAAATGGTCAGTTGAGCTGTTGAGATTCTAATAATTCCTCTGGAGGGAAATTCCCCATAGACCCACTTCAAAGTTTGGGTCTTAGAAGGTGTTAATTTAAAATGAAAATGATAGTGGTCCCCCCAAAGGCTGAATAGGTGATTCCAGCCCGGAGTCAGTGGCAGGAGCCTTAAAATTTGTCCCAAGGCAAAACCAGCCCAAGCACTGCCCAGCCAATATCCAGTATTAATGTTCATTACAATAGCTAAAAGCCAATATTATATTGTACCAAGACACCCCCCCCTCTCTGTCTCCTTGCATTTCACATGAACCTAAAATTGCCTCGGGAGATGGTAACACATTTGGTTAATGTGTTGTTGTGGTTAATGTGTTGCTGTGAACCACTGTCCATTTTAAGAAACATGGATAAAATATTACTGAAGAGCCAAACATAACTTTAGCTTGACAGTCCAAACATAACTTTAGATTGTCAGTGTAGCTACAACCGCAATTTGATATAATCGTTGGCTAACTAATACAGGAGAGAGAAAATATATCACAATATTGACTTTGTATTTTGATGAAGTTCAAATTAATGTAAACTCTCAATTCACCCAATTCCTCCAATAACTACCAGAGTTTCTGGACACATTCATAAACTGGCCCTTTTCCTCATTCTCATGTGCTGCTCATCTCTCAGACACTCATCACCTTCCAAGCTCCTGCACCAGATGACTCAAGCCTCCCCACTGAGACAGGTTCACACTCTCCCCTGAAGAATATCTGCTCCTGCTTCAGCTCTGAAGTCTGTGCCAAATCTTCTCAATAAAATCGTTTTGCATCTCAGTCATGGGTGGCCTTAGATTTTGAGCTTCAGTTAAATACTCTCTCAAGGGACAAGTTAGGTTCATTTCCCCAAACACTAACCCTCTTTTCTCAGCCAGAGAACCTTTGCTTTTTATCAGTTTTTCATTAAAAAAAAACCAAAAAACAAACATTAGGATTCAGCACTCTCTCACACTTGAGTATTCAAAAAAATCATGTGAAAATAAAAAGAGACAGGAAAAAAAAATTGGATCCTTTTAAATGACTCAGAGAGGCTCAACTGCATCACAGTCTTTAGCTCAGTTGGGAAGTATGAGAAGAGAGGCATGATATGTGTCCTAAAAAAAGACATAGTAGCATATGGCAGGTGTCACTTATGGGCATCAAGACAGGGTTAGCAGAGTCACAGGAAGCGTGATCTCAGCAGCTCTCACTGTGAAAGTTTTTCATGAACACAAATGACTCAAAACAGTGCCCCTTTGGCTAAGTCAGGATATTTATTACCCTTAGCGTCTCAGATTAGGGCAATATAGATGTATGTCAAATTTTTATGTTGTTGGTGTTTTTGATGTTGATAGTATATAATGTCTGTTGTTAATGACCACACGACCTAAAGAGGCATCTGGTCAATATGATGAGGCAGGCTGCAGGAGTGAGAGTGTCGCTGCATTTTGTATGAGGTCCCTCTGTGTTTCAGTGTGTAAGCAAGGATGTTATATATGAAGATGAATGTGCATGTGTCCATCCTTTTTAGTTCTGCTGTGTTCTAGTTGAATTGTTACATAACTTTGTACTGCAATGATGCTTTGATCAAAGACATGCATGCATGCACACACACACACACACACACACACACACACACACACACACACACACACACACACACACACACACACACATTGTCTCTCTCTCTCTACCCTGACCTCTTTTCTCTCTGTCCTCTCTCACACTCACAAAAACACACCACACACAGACGGTACTTGACAAGTTGATGCAGCATCTGTGCTTGTATACATTCCATGTATTTATTAATGTTTCGTTGACAAAAAAGTAGTTACCTGGAAGTAATTCAAGCCTTCAGACAACTGTTTAAGACAGTTGATTTTCCACCTTCTGGAGTCTGATTACCTTTCTGTTGTATCTGTTCCTGGGTATACAGTATTACAGTGTTTTTGGACCCAGCTGTGTACGCTTATTGATCTGTGTGGTCAGTGCTAAGTGCCATCGAGGAAATAGAAGCCAAATTAATTTAAAGGTTTCATATATGAGATTTTGATCATTAATACTGCAGCTAACATCTATATATGAAGATATAATGGAGCTTTGGTGTCCTGAGCAGATGATTAAATCATGCTCTCTCTGTGTGTGTTCTAATATGAGCTTCTCTGCTTTTTGTTTTGGTAGCTGGGCCAGCTACGCGTGCATATTAGTACATGCGTGTGCATGTGAGTCTCACCCCTCATGTCCTGCTCTGCACTGTGCTCATATGGCAGCTACTTATAAAGTTACTTTTTTGCTTCGCAGCAGTGTGATCGATAAGCCAGGGTTTACAGTGAACCTGGGTACAAATCCAAGTTGTATAAAATAAGTTATTTGTGGTTTCACAATTTTTGAAACGTTAACTAAAACTGGACTAAAACATTTTAAAGTCTTTTCTAAGTAAAGCTACAATAAAATTATAAATTATAAAAAAAACACTAGAATGTGAGTAAAACTAATAAGTATTTTCGTCTAAAAACTACAACTAAAACTAAATCTAAATTTGCTGCCAGAGCCATGCTAGCCTGACACTGTCAGAGATGAGAGGCATGTGCAGACAAGCCCAACCCAGACTCTAAATGTGGTATATAGCTCTTTGTGTCTATGTGTATGCACAGCATTTTAATTCAGTATGGTATAAAGCCAAATTCCAGGTCTTTATCTGATTAACTGAAAAACACGCTGGTGATAAGTAAAAAGCTCTCTATTTTAGTGTTGTGAATTATTTAAATAAACAAATGCATTTCTTCCAGTGCATTACGGTATATTATGGCACATATATATGGTGTAATGGGTGATTGTGTTTCTCAATTTGCTTGTGTTTTATTTATTTATGGCATTTTATTTCCTGAATGAGGAAATTCTCAAATGCAACAAAAAAAGACATCCATCAGCAACTTTCAGCGAGTTCAGTCTAATTTAACACCCAAGCCTGAAACTAGCCTTTCTGAGCAAAAGCACAACATAAGCAGACAAGTTGAAAGGGTGAGGCCATTAGTTAATGTTATGAAATTATTTCATCAGACTGAGTTAGTTTGAGTCATGACCAAAAACTTAAATTAAGGGGAACAGCATTTCTTAAACCCAAATGTAGAAACACCATCCTATCGTTGCAGGACTTTGGATGAGAACTAGAGAGACATTATAATATGAGTCAAAAGGGAGTCAAACAGAAATATGCGCCCTGTTCTCTGGATCCAACAGGATGAGCCCAGGTATTGAAAATTAAGGAGATTTTGTTTAATCGTAAAACAATGGAATAATGTCCCCTGTTTTACACTTGGATGGTCCCTATAACCACCAGACTGCCTGGCCACCCTGAGAATAATAACACTGCTCTAATCCAACTCCAGTACACTGTGACGACCTGTAACTTTCTATTAAAAACCCCATATTTCACAGGCATATTGAATTTAATCTATTATTAATTTGCAGGAAAATTTAATTACATTACTTTATTGGTCAAGGCCTGGTCTGAACAGAATAATAAGTCGTGATTAAACATTGATGTTGAAGGCATATGTTGCACAGTAAAGAATAGTTGAACAACAATCTCAAGAGTCGTCAATGAAATGTTACCTTCTTTTTACTCTTTGGGTCAAAGGAATATAATTGTTGCTTGGTATAGTTTCTGAACCTACATTTTGGTACTGTATAAAATAGTTTGGTACTGTATAAAATAATGTGAATAACAATCTCTACCAGATTCTTCACAGTCACCTCGCAGTCCTGACCTTTGTTCTTGTGTCTCCTCATGTTTTTGGCTCTTCACTGATGAATATCTGAAACATTCTGGTTGATAAAACACATTTGAAAACAATGCAGAACCTCAACCTTACAGGTTATGAGTTCAAGTTCTGGGAAGCTCCAAGTTAAAGATTAAGTTGTTTCAGCGGAAAAGAGCAGTGGGTGGTGAGCCTTTGCCAACAAATCCTCACACCTCAGTAACTAAATTATTTTTTGTGCCTTCACAACGACCCATACGGCCTGGTATTGTTCAGGTTTGATATGTTTAGACATCTAAAACTACTTGATTGAGGTTTGCGATAGATCACTGACATGAATAAAAGAAACTGTTGGTACCAGACAGACTGAAAACTGCAGTCTCTTCTACCTGCCCCGAGAGGTATTCCAGTCTTTACACCTGTGCTTCTGAGAAAGCCTTGTCACTAATTACACCGTTACAAGTGGTCCTTGTCAGGCAATTGTAAACAAACGTTGTCATAAGTATTTGAGGGAACAACTGGCATTTTTTCTGGTGAGAAGCATCAAAGGAAAGGTGGGGGTTTCAAATTAAGAATAGCTGCCCTCAATCATGGCTACTTCAAGGCAGCAGAAACAAGCGGTGAACACAACACTTATATATCAGCATCTTTTAAGTTCAAATGATTTTTTTTTTGCAAACAGTTGCTTATTTACACATCCAGCAGATATTAAGCAACATTATCATTCATTTGGAGTCATGTTTCTGGCTACTTGGTAAACATAAGTTCAATATACACGCTCCTTTTAGCTCTAGTTTTGGTCTCAACCGACTTGTAAGGGAAATATCTGGCTGAAATCACTGACTGTCTGTAAGCTGTTTGATACTAAACAGGTAGAGTACAGTGGATTTTTTAATGGATTTGGTGGATTTTTTTTTGCCCAAAACAGCTGCCTGCTGTGGCCAAACACAACCCTCTGAGAGTGATGAGAGTGAACCAAAACAGTAAGGCTGCCTAACAGAAGAATGAGCACAGCTCTGTAAAGCTGAGGATATCAGAGGAAGGAGTAAAGATGGTTGTGATTCTGGGATCATGTGCTAAAAGGAGTCTCTAGTGAGTAGTGATAATCTACACGACGATTGACAGCTGGGCTTAGTTACCTGTGGTCTTCATGTAACACAATTTTCTAAGTTGTAGTCAACATTGTTAGGTCCTTATTATTCTAAGCTGACCCTCAAGGCTTGTGGCACACAGGTGTGGGTATGGCAAATTACCAAACACAGAACAAGGGGGAACTAACATTGTTTACTCCAATTTAGAGCCATCTGAGTGTGGCAGGGGAGCGAATGTGATCTGGTGTGCCTGCATGTCTGCAGGAGGTGCTCACAGCTGAACAACAGGGACAAGTGCCTTTGGAAAAAAACAACTAACAAAAGCCTCACATATTACAGTTCAGTCAACAAAGCTTTGAGATATGTAAATACAGAGTTAATTATTGACTACACAGCCATTCTGAGTCCATTTTTAGTTTCTCTCCATCTTCTGTAGAACATAAAGCAACATCATGCTGCAATTTTAATCCAGCTTCACAGGCATCACAGCCCAAAGCATGTCAGCCCTGACCTTTCTGTCTTGGGTGCAAAAGTGCCCTTTTCAAATGTAAATCAAAGTATTTTTCCCCTCTCATGATGCCTGTTTTTATCTCTCTGCTAAAGACAGAGTGACCTAAATGGTACCACTTTAGCCTAAAAAGACAGAGCACCCTTGAGACAGATTTGTAATGTTTATGCCCTTTTTCTTAGTCCCCCCATTAACCCTGGACCTTCTGCCCCCAGCGCCATGTCTATCATAGGACATGGACCTCTTTGCTCCAGGTGGATAAGGTTTTTTTCAGTCCTTATCCCTGAAACTACCTGATTCTAATTTGCTAATGAATAAACAATCAGCTTTTAGTATGCATCTTGCAATGTGAAAAACCTTTTGTGTATGCTGTGTTATACACATGTCCAGGGATTATGAGTACATCGCTGAAGCTTTTTTTCTTGCTTCTTGTCTTTAAATAATGCATCAAAGTTTTAATGTAGTCTTTGTTAAGTTAGATGAAAATTGATCAAAATATTAAAAGAATCATTTGGGATTAGTTCTGATGAATTTACAGCAGGACAAAGAAAGAATGGGCGCTATATTTTTTTAATGCAAACAAGACAGAGTATTAATAAGCAGATTTCACTGAATTAATTTTAGCAAGCAAATAACAGGGAAGGGCTGTCGGGCTTAAAGATTTTCTTTCCCTGTTTCCAGTGTTATTATGTTACTGGACTGCACCTTTATTTGCAACCATACAGACCTCACAATATGGATTTGGCAAGATGTATGCACCATGGTTCAGATATTTTGTGGTAGTTTTACTCAGCTTTTCTTCTCTTAGATTAACTGCAGCAGTTGTGCAAAATAAACAGCACTTTGTTTTTACTGATATTTCCACTGTGCAACATTTGCCTTTTAATAAGAGCTCATGTCTCCAGCCGGACTGTTTTGTGGCAAGATAGAGTACATGGTTTTGTAAATGAGAAGCAGTAAACAAAAGTCTGAACTGTCACTCTGGTCAAATCAATATCCATTACCCTCAATACTGCTAGTTGTAGAAAAACTTGTAATAATTATTTGAGCTGAAGCAAAGCAGTTGAAGCTAGATGCTCAGGCTCCTGTACTGTTTGCTATCAACCGGAGCAGTTATACCGTACAAACTAAAGCTACAAAATCAGTGTGATGGGATTTTGTCCATATGTCCATACTAACTAATTTGCTCAATTTGTGTTTGTTTGTTTTTTTCATTGAAAATTATATTACAGTTGATTTTTAATTCTCATTTTTGTTTTTTATGCGTATTGTCTTTGGACCATCGCTTTAGTTCTCATCAGTCATCTCTACGGAATTGTTTCACCATCTGCCGCTCAAGTTTCACCCACCAGAGTTGGAGCAAAGGACAGGTGGACTGAAGGTCTTGGTTCAGAGGTGCTGCCCTTTTGTTCATTCATTCATCTATTTGCCTTGTTGTTGATGGCAATTCCCTTTGTTTAACTGTTAAGACCCTGATGTTAAGGCCAACGGTCTGGAATTCATGAATGGCAGTTGTCAGCGAGTGTCTGTGGCTTTAGATATTACGGTTTGTCCCTCATCATCGACTCTATGTGACTCTTGTTGCCTGTTTGCTGGTCAATCCTACATGTTGAATCCTTGTCGGAGACAGTGGAGCCAGTCAGTGGAGAAAATTACATAAGAGGTGTCAGATCGAAACAAATGTGTTATATCATGTAAGATGTTATTTACATCTGTCAACATTATTGCGTTAACTGCGATGTGATCATGTTGATTGTATGATTGTGATTTTTTGTTTTTTTTTAATCACATTAATCACCAGCCAACATTCCCGCCTTTAAGAGGCTGTATGGGGCTGAGTTTTAAAGCTGCATATACTGTTGATGACACTGGTATCATGTGAAATATTGAAACATGTGAACCACTGCACCTTGTGTACATCATTTTTTGGTGTCCTTTATATTCTATTTTGTCATTTTATATATCTAAATTGCTTCTATATTTTTTATCATATGCTCTATTCTATATAAATTCACTATTTTATTCTTCCTTTATGTTAATTGTTTTGCACCAAAACACCAAGTCATATTCCTTGTATATGTAAATGTACTTGGCAATAAAACTAGATTCTGATTCTGATTCTGATTCTGATTCTGAACTAGAAGACCTATGGGACCCAGTGGTAGCAACCATGTCATGCTAGCTTGTTAGTAAATTTAGGCAAAATTTTGGCAATGAAAAACCAGCATGGCCAATTAACAGAGGTCCCTTGATTTCAGACCTCAAGATAAAGAATTGAAAATGGGTTCAGTGGGTTCCCAGAGTCTCCCCTTTGCAGGCATTCCTACTTTATGCTAGTCCTCATGCAGTATTAAAAATGTGATTAATCACAATGAACTAAAGAAATTTTGCAATTAATTGCAATTCCAATTTTTTTGATGACCTTAATTTTATTTATTTATTTATTTAGCCATTGAGTCCTTTACAGAAACGGTTATTAATTGTTCATGTTATTGTTCTTGTTGTAGAAAATCTTATACTTTTGGTCAGTCCACACTTTGATTAAGGTTAGGGTAACTCGATGAATAATAACACAAACTCAATGAATCATTAAATAAACTCAGTGAGCCTCACTTGTCCTTACTTGGATATATATTCATACACAAATCTGATCAGAGAAGTTTTTAGCACAACACGTGCATGGACAGAGACATACCAAAAACTTAAAGTAACAGAAGCATTATTCAGCCTTTACAGCACATTTCACACATCATACAGATGTGTCTATCATTGTAATCAAAACATCTACAAAGTCTTGCAGCATCTTAACATTCAGACACCCAGGAGCCTCCTCACATGCAGACAGTGAAGAACTCTGAGGGCTCTGAAAGTACCTAAACATGACCATGGATGAATCAAACAGTCATAAAATTACTCATGGTAATTTGATAGCATAAAATGCTAATTTCTATGACATTTCTGTATTGTTCATGTACTGTTATTGTCATACATACATATATACTAGTGGGCGATCAGCTGTAGCTTTGTGTTGTGTTCAAGAGCAATTTTCTGACCGAGACTCAGGGGACATGCAGTAATGTAACAGTTGGCCTTCGTTGCCACAAATTCTTTGATGATGGTTTTGTTTATCTAGGCTTCTAATTTCCAAACCACCAGCGAGTTGGCATTTTTTGACAGCTGCGTGACCAATATGCCCCAAACTTTACAAATGATCACTGAAAAATATCAGGAAAAGGAGGCCATGTAAAGTCACTGGCACACCGCGCCTACTTTACTATGTGGAAAACAAGCTACAGACCAACTCTGCATATTCTATGTCTTCACATGCTTTCATTAATATTAATCCTTGTTTGCAAATAAATCACAAAAAAACACAGTTAAGCTGCTTTACTGACAGTGAATTACAATAGTCTGACATTGTGCTCTCTGATTATTAATAATAAGCACTTTAGCGGTTCTGACAAAGAAAACAAAGTGAATTGGTGCTTTTCAGTATTCCTCTCCTTGAATAAAATATTCGTGCAATGAGCCTTCAAATGAATCTCTCCCTTCAATATCAATGTTTAGCTGCACATCTATATTTAATTGCATTATTATTCTCTCATAATATGCTGTCAGCTGGACAAAGAAGCAAAATTTCTAATAGAAATATATTTTCACTGAGGATGAGAATGCAATTTAATTAGTGCCTGAATGATGTTGTTTGTAATGAACGTTAGCGTCACATCACAGTATTTGTCATCCGGACTCACTGATTGTTTCAATAATTATCTGGCTGGCCGACTGATTTATTAATTGGCTGTAACTTTTTAACTTAGGACTGCAGAGTCCAATTGTTTACTGTACATAACAACTATCCTGTTGGTTGACTGACTCACTGTAAAGTGAACTCCCTGGCTTACATACAAGGTGACTGACTGATGGAGAAACTATCTCACTAAATAAGTGATTCACTGCCAAAAGAGGAGTCGCATATTTAGTTTTTTTTTTTTTTTTTGCTTCTCTCTGCCGTCCTTGTGTTGCAATGACCCATCCTCATTTATATTATCTTGTACAATTACCTCTCTGTTGCTAGGAGACATCTAGGATACATTTTCTGCCAGGTTGTTGTGGTCCTCAAGGTCTCCAGTGGGCAGACAGGTCTCTCTTCTGTGTGTGTGTGTGTGTGTGTGTGTGTGTGTGTGTGTGTGTGTGTGTGTGATTATTGCACTGTGTGCAGTGGCAGTCGTGACTGTGCTATGCCACACAAAGGCAGAATTCAACATGAGCCGATCGTTACTCCCAGAGCACATCTTGACATCTTTCTTTTTCATTTTCTGTATCTCTCTTATCTGGACAGCCCATCCCTCTTTCTCTATCTCTGTTGCCATCCCAGAATGTTTTTCCTCCCTCTTTTCTCAATTTTTTTTATCCCTTGTTGCATACTTGATTGTCAATTTACCCATACATTCGTCTCCGTCTCCATCGCACCACACCCATCCCACCACCTATCTTCCTTTCATCACAGGACATGTATTTTAGATCACTCAGCACCAACGACACTCCCTGGTTTTGAGTTGTCTTACACATTCCTTACACATTTTCAACGTCAACCCAAATTGTTGTGATTAAACATGAGTACACTTAAAATCCTGTCCACCTCTTAACTATTTAACTGCTTGTGATGTTGTACCCGGGGGCATTTAAATTTTTAAAGCGCTACGAATTTCACAGACATTTATGAAACTCAATGTGAGCAAGCACTCACAACCCGCCTGTAAGAAGCCTTTACAGTTGGAATGAATAGTGAAATCCTCCCTGAAAGCTTGATAGGGCAAAAGTGCTGTGCTCCATTATACTGTATGTGTTACTCTGCAAAACTGCTTTCTTTCTTTGATCTCTCCACCTGAATTACTCTCTTTCTTCCTCTCTCTCTCTGTCATTTTCTCTTTCATTCTGTTTCGAATATGCAAAGGAAATTCACACCTATTAAGGAAACACCAGGCATCAGTGGAGACATGCATGGCATCCTGTTAAACTAACCATCATATCATTAAAGTATACTGTAATTCCCAAGGTCCCTTTGTTTGTGAAAGATGCAACAAAGACAACATAGCATTGCTACAAAGTCATCAAAGAGGAAATCGTTTCATTTTCCAACCGATGACTGCTGAATACACCCCCCACTGTGAGACGGCATTGACTTTTTAAAATGCAGCGAACACATTTTTGCTTTGCATTGCCCCTATACATTTTATTTCTTCCTTTACTATTTCATCCCATCTTGCCCTCAATCCCTTCATCATTCTGTCTCCATATGCGCTATGCACCACTTCTCTCTTTCCTCTATCCCTCTCTCTCAGTTCCATTTTAAACTTTTCACCCCCCGTTCCCTCCCTCTTCTTCTCTGGTGCACCCTTGTCATTATATTGCGAGTACATGTTAATTAGGATAATTACAGGCCGTAATGTATTAAGTTGACAGATGCATGCTCATTATTTGTGCTTGTAATGGAGATGTTTTATGAGTGGTGTCAGCAAACATTAATAAAATGGCACAGTTCAGGGTTTTCAGAAGTAATTAGACGTCATACCACTGTTTTACAATATATGTTATGTTGCATTTTACAATGTTGTTATGTCATGTTTGCTACCGCATGTTGCAGGCTGGATGTCATTAAGTCAACGTTTCCTCATATAACGGTTTGTATAATATTTTACAAAATTTTATCATTTCAGGTATGTGGCTATATAACAACTCATTTATCCAACAACTGATATCAATATAAATATATCCATTTTTCCCCACCCTGTAATAATCATCAAGTCTCTTCTGTCGTGGAATTTACATCAAATTATGCATACTCTTGATCTTACATAAAATAAAATTCTGTTCAAGGTATGTAAATATTCATTCATTGTGCAAATAAGAACAAAACTTGAAATCAGGGTTTTTGATTTTTTCACTTTGCCAATTAAAACAAAACAAAACAAAACAAAAAAACCCAAAACAAAACAAAACATAGCGGTTTGTGATATCGGCAGAAATCAGCATGTTGGCCGATTCTGATATTTCATTTCAAAGCCAGTATCTACTGATAACAATGAAGTGCCAATATTAACATGCATCTCTACTAAAGTAACAAAGGTTAGGTGTCAGCCAGTTATGTAGGTTAGATTTAGGAAAAGAAACATAGTGATGCAACACATACTCATCTCGACTCATCACATATTGCCACTTCGTCAGTGCCATTCATGTCTACATATTATGCACAAGGTATCCCCTTGCGCATGTGGTTGACATTCCTCGACATTGTGTCAATTTACGCATGTTAAATGCAGTATGTCTTTTCATAATACATTTATTCACAGGAAATGTACAGTTTCTGCTCGTTAGATGCATACAGGCCTTTTTTAAAATAAACTACATCAGTAAAACTGGTATTTACATTTATTTTCTCGTGCAACACAAGCACATGGTTAGGTTTAGAAAAACACATCATGGTTTGGCTCAACATTCATGGAAGCAAACAGTGGGCTTGTGGGTGAAAGTCCAGAGCTGTTGGACTCATCCACTGTCCCTCGCATACACCCTATGGGAATTTTCCAGCTTCTTTTATAGTAAACGGAAGCATTTCAAACTGATGTTGTCCAGTGGCATATCATACTGCTGCAACAGGTTGCGTCTGGCCGCATTGTAAACTGATGCCACTTGCCGGCGTATCATACCACCACTAAAGGTGCCTTTTGGCATTGGTGTCTGATGCCGCAATCACTGACCTCTGAGCAGTGTAGCCACTGCTGGCAGGTATAGCTTGATAACCATGTCATGAAATACATATTAAGGATTCTACAGTACTCTTTACTAAACAGACAAAATGACGAACAGTTCACCAAGATGGTCTCTTTCAACTTCCATCAGTGTCTGATTCTGCCTTTCTTTGTACGTACTGTGTAACTTAATAATATGTCCCAAGGCAACGGGCTAAATTTCTCAATTAGATTCCAGATCAAAAAGTTGAAGAAGCACTTATTCTTTATTGCCAGCACCATTGATTAATTTAGCTATTGAAATTTACAGCAAATGCCTTGGGTTGGAGGTGGAGGATGTAAAGAGAGAGAGATTTCAAATCAAGAGAATAAGCTCTGCAGTTGAATGCATTAATTTGCTGCTGCCCAACTCAGTGTACTTGTAGCTACATCATTGTTTCCGTCCCCTGCCAATACAACTCAGCTGATCGAGGCAGAGGCTGCGAGCTAAATGGAAACACATTGAAGTGATATTCCACTAAGGTGCAATATTTTAGTGTTACAGCAGACGTGTCTAAATCAGTATGAGCATTCAGCGTTCAACATTAGCTGCCCTGCAGGGATTTCCTGCCACCAACTTGCATCTCAGAGGTGCAGCTTTTTTGCGACTGACTACTGATGTAGTAGTTATTGTGTTGAAAGGAAACACAATAACAGAACAAAGGCGGGAGAGAATACAAAGACAAAACTGTCATCAGCTTGCTGGAAAATTCTGCTTTTATTTTCCTAAGTCTGACTTTAGTAAGTAATAAAAAAACAATGCATGAATATGCAAAATGTGATAGTTAAAAAAAATGAAACCTTTAAAAAATATTATCTAAATAGGTCTGGATCCGAATCGGAATTTCTCTTTTCTTACAGTGCTATAAGAAAGGAAAGCTGTTTTCTTTTTTAAGCAGACCATGATCAATAATCTCACAAATATAATCACGACTTCAAGACAGCTTTTCCTCTGCCAGATATTTGTCTGTCTGATTCTGTTTCTCTTTCTGCCTCAGTTTTTTTAATCTATTCCTCCACACTCTCATTTTGTTTGTCTTTGTCTCTTCTTTCTCTCTTTCTCTCTCTCTCTCTCTTTCTCTTTCCCCTGTCTCCTGTCTCCTTCCTTCCCTTTCTGCCCCTCCTGTGGAGAGAGATCCTCTCTGCTTGATTGCTCTCTTCTGATTTCTTCTCCTTGGGTGGTGTTTGTCAGGGATGGGGGCGCTGAGAGTGGGAGTCAAAACAAGCAAAACTCTGTCTTTCAATGATTTTGACACCTCACAAGTCTGCTGATTGTGTTTGTGTTTGTGCTTGCCTGAAGAGTTTCACATGCTGTTTCAACATGTTTTTGAGTCTTAAGTTTCCTACTTGTTGGTGCACTTTATTATGATGTGCGCCTTTCAGAGCAACAGCCTGCCATGCCCAGCTACCCCACCAGACCCCTCTAATATTTGGAATGCACACGCCAAATTACATATCACTTTTATTAGTCTTATATGTTAATATTATATATTATTATATATAATATAATAAAATAATAATAGAATATAATATTATTATAATTTTATTCTCATATTATTTAGTAGCCATCTACCAGTTAACATGCCTATAACTTTTTCAAGTGGTTCTCATATTCCATTTGGCACAGAAGACAGAGCCAATACACAAAGTCAGAAGTCAAAAGTATTTCGATGTAATTTATATATTTCTTATTTTATTTTGATATACAGCAACTACATCCAGCATGCACATCTGACCAGCATGTACTTTGTTTCATCCAGAACCAAACCCGGAAATAAAACAAAGACAAAATACCACCCACAAATCATCTTTTTGTGTGGGTCACCTGCCCCACAGCAGGACTTTACGTGGCAGACGTTCGGAGATTTAATCCATCCGCCGGCGGCACTGGGGTAGGCCAAATACCATTCATGTGCCCAGAATGCATACACAACACAAAGCTGGTTGAACGCGTCGGCAACGTTTCCCTTTGAGACCTGCCACTTACCAGCATTTCCCCCTCTGCCTTTGCAAACAAAGATAAACCTATTCAACTGACAAGCCAAGGAAAATATTATTATGTGACCATCACTGCAAAACTGACATAGAGATCTTTATACAAACAGAAACTATTTCCATAGCAGCAACAGTTATATACTGTATTGTAGCTCCACTTTCCATATTACACAGGCATGTCAGTATAATACATCAGAGTTGAACATAAGCTTCTGATGTGAAACATATACCAAAGTGTACAACTTTGTAGCTGAGGAAGTCACACAGTGGTTGCCATGACAAAATATAGAGCTAACTATTCATCATTATCAAAACAATTATTGAGCTGGACCAACCTAAACAACACACTTTGTGCAAGCAAGCATGTGCACACAACAGAAGTCAATACCATCATGCTAATTTAGTATAACAGCCTTATCTGTTTTTTATGTGTACATTCATTGGTACATGCTATACACTGATAGCTTTTGTTTTCTGTTGCCATGGATCCGGTATCCTACCTCAAGACTGTCATGTCCTTGATTAATTTTTAGTATGTAACATGTGCTTGTTAATTGCTAAAAAACACTGACACTGGAAATAAATAGCAGCTGTATTTCACACAGGCTCTGCTCTTTAAAGGCTCCTGTCCTTTGAATAAGTACATTTTTAATAAGCTTCGTTGGCTTTTTTTAAAAAAATGATTTAATGTATAATCATTTGAAAACTAAGAGAAGTTGAAAGATGCAACTTTTTTTTTCATAGGAACAAGACATTTTTAAAAAGCTTCAAATGGTGTTAAAAAACCTGCAGGGAATCTGCAGTTGCTTTTAGTCCACTTGAGAAAAATATTTAAAAATGTTAACCCTGCTGGGTTACCATATTAAGTACATTACAATCTTCCTTTCCTCCTTTCTCAGCCCTCTACAGTATTTCATACCACTCTCCACTGTGCTCTCTCTTATAACAGAAGTTATAAAAGTAATTTTGAAAGAGAGAAATGACACATGTATAGCAATTAGAGGGGACGGGAAAGGTGGTGGGCAGGAAGGAGAGAGAGATGGATGGAGTTGTGGTCTCATTATAAAGTAATCACCAAGAAGAAAGGTCAGGTGGCTGTTACAACAGCTATAAAATACTGAAGAGACCGAGAAAGACAGGAGGGGGGAGAGAGAGAGAAAGACTGAGAGCGAGAGAAGGACGGTGCATGAGAGAGAAAGAGACATATCAGCTATAAAATACTGATGGGAAAGGAGACAGAGTGAGACGGACAGTGAGCCAGACGGAGAGAGGTGTAGGTGAGATCAACTTTCTAATATAGCCATAAAATACTGCCAGAAGGTTACTGTCAGGAACGAGAGATTCTGTGGCAGAGAAGAAGAAGAGGGGTGAGAATGGAATGGCCGTGATGCAGTGGCATTATATCACGGCTCCTTGGTGGCTTACAGGTAAAGCACCAATTCTGGCATTTAATGTCGATTAAGTCCCTTATCAGATGAACGCACTGAAATTCCAACACACCACAGGGAAAGATGAATCTTTCACTGAGCTGTCAAAATAATTCATACTACCCCCCTCCCTTTTTTTCTCTTTTGTTTCATTCTTTAGTTGTTATTAATATTGATTTATTTATTCTTATTATCATCATCATCATCATCATCATCATCATTAACAATAACCTGTTAGAGTTGCCAGAGACAATATTGTTTGTCTTAGACATTTGTGTGTCATATATACAATTGTCATGTCTCTTATATACACTAAATCAAAAACATGACAAATAAAGTTATATTAAAAAAAAGAAAAAAGAAGAAGAATTCATACTGTCAGGCTCGTGCAAAGTAACAAAAAGCAAAACATTATGGAGCCATGCAAAACCTAAGATTATTTCTATTTCGCTTAAAGATCAGAGTATTGCTCAGTGGCACCATTTTCGGCTGGATGCTGTATTGCAATAGTGTCCTGCATCAGTATGCATCTGTCTGTCTAATTTGAGGAATGTGCTGCGCATCTCCAAAGCACTGTGCAATTATGCACGCTTCAGTATGGGTGCCTTAATTAAATCTTCCAGCAGGGCACAAGGCTCAGGCAAAATAAGTACACAATCCTCTGCCTTTTCTTCACACCACAGTGGTAAACTATTTCTGACAGATTTCAGTACATATGATTAGAGAACAGGAGGTGTCCTCAGTGTGTGTCCTGGGCTCCGTGTTTTCACTCTGGTGCCGCAACATACTTTGCTTGTTTGATTCTGCACACCTTTAACAAAGATCAAGAAGAATCAAGAAGAAGTGTTTTTGTTTGCCTTATCCTTTTTACTGAGTTTTAAAATGTGGTGTTGTGTTTGTGTGATTTAATAAGCTCAACCCGAATCTGACATCAAAAGGCTTTTTTAATTGAAGAATCTACCAAATATGTATTATCTTTTTATGATGTTCATGTTTCCTTGCTGTTTTCCAGTTTTCTTTCTGCCAAAATAACATGTGGTCATACTGTTAAGCAGGTGGATCAATCTGAGGTATGAAATACTCTGCACACACGCACGCACACACGCACGCACACACGCACGCACACACACACACACACACAGCAGCAGCGAGCGATTCTGAACAAGATAAAGTGTATATAGAGCTTGGCATCAGGATACAATCACACTCAATCTCACTAAACTCCCCTCCAGCCGGGGAAATGTGTGACAAAGGAGGCTCAGGAAAGAAAAATGTATCAGTAAAAGTCTTTCAGTTTCACTAAACTTGAGAGTTATCCATTGAGAATGAATTGAGAAAGTACCCTTTGCTGTATTGGAGGGATGCACAATTAAGATTTATTGAAGGCACTGGAAAGAAATGCACAACTAGCTTGACAGTCACAGAATGAGAGCCGATTGATGAAAATTATAATCATATAACAACCGACAAATGCAATGATTTTGTAGCTTAATCATCAAAGCCAGGTCTGCAGCCTGGCAGTCGATTGCTGACATCAGTGCACGAGTAAAGCCTGGAATCATCTCATCCTATTTACAGTGAGTGAATAGAAATTTGTTGGTGTGCAGGCCGTAAGACACTTGATGCGCTACTGTCCTTAGCAGAAAAAAATGAAATGCATATAACAGCCCTGGCATACAACCTGGGGCAGTCATGCAAATACTGACTGTTTTTACTAAAAAGTAAAGGTGGACGCAGTATAGAGACAGTGTTTTATATACTCGAGACAACAGGTTTGCATCCTGCTTCTATAAACAGTCCACACTGGTTTCCTTTTTCACTAGGGCTGTCCCCTGAAAGCCCAAAATTTGATTAATCAGTCGGAGACCATTCGACTGTGGTCCCTTCAATGGATCAGCTTGTTTTTTTTTTTTGAATATTCAATTTGCCTGGACCCGGTCAGGCTACGAGATAACGTCATCCTCTGCCTTCTTAGTAGAAATACACTATAACTAACTGCTGTAAAATACACCTAAACACTAATGTACAGTTATTGTTAATATACAGTAACACACAGTAAATCTTTTTGCTTTTTAGAGCAAATATTATCACTTTCAAAGTCTGCCAAATTCTAGCAGTAATGTAGAGGGTTTTTTTTTTTAAATACTGCAAAACTCTAAATCTTAATAATACCCTGTAAAACCTCCCAGTCTATGCTAAAATACTGTAATGTAAATTATTTACGGTATTGAAACTGTAAAATAATGGTTGGGCGCTGGCAACTACAGGTCATTCAGCAGAAATCTACACAGTAGCAAATGCAGCCAAATTCTCACAATAATGTACAGCTGTGGGGTTTTTTTTTCAAAATTCAGTAAAACTTTTGATGCTTTGGGGACTATTACTGTAAACATCATATTCTACTATAAAATACTGTAATAAACTTAAAGGTAATATAATGGTGATGTTATTTGCAGTATTGACACCAGTGGTCTACTGGAAATTTACAGGAACAGGTGTTACAGTGATGAATATACACGCAAAGCAACTAAATACAATACAGTCCCTGGCTTTTATTTTACATCTAGTGTTGGCAAAAAACATTTCCAATATGACTTTAGCATAGTTAGTTTATTTACTACATAAGTAAGTAAGTACAGAAAACTTTATTTATGCAGTATGTATATGTCAATGTCATACTGAACAGTCAAATTCTTGCTCTATATGGACAGATATTTGTATTGAACAGCAGAAACTGATTCAGCTGACATAGTTTGGTCAGTTATAGCCCTATTTATGACCATGAGCTTTGCTTTATTTCACCATTGTCTTGAGGGGAAACAACGAATGCTGCATTTAAACTGCATGGTATGAAAATTCATGACATTACTCAGCTTGAATCACTGTTTTTTTGGTTTTCCATTAGCAGAAGTTGTGGTTCTTGTACCTGATGCTTCTTTGGAAACACCTGGAAACACAGTGCAGATATGCCTCTGTTTAGCTGCCAATGAGTGTGTGTTACATCAAAAATTATGCAGCGGCAGTTTCAAGCAGCATTGCAATAGTCACCTAGGGAATTCGGCCTACACTGAGAGAGTACTAGCTTCCTTGGTAAATGAAATAGACAAAAGTACTGGTACCAAAAGTGAGTTAAGTTGAGCCAAACCACACACGTTATATGAGGAAAAACAGACCATTTGTCATGTCAGTATGGCAACCTGTTGCTTCACATTACTCTCTGCATTTTCGTTGAGATGAAAGAAATAAAAACCTCGGAAAAATAAGCTCAATTAGTAATGAGTTTACATTTTTTGAAAGTAAAACTGAAAGGATTGACTTGGTGCTAAATGTTGCTGTTTTGAATGCTGTTGTGATCAGACCTTCACAGTCATGGCTTCCTGGTACAACAGTGCATTCATGTTGTGGCAAAATGACATGTAAATGTTGTAGGGACATCTTGCAAACAGAGGAAAGTGGAAGTTTCAAATGTTCACTTTAACACATGGGCATATTAAGACAATGTGGGCGTAAGGGCTCAACAAAACCTTCATTCACCTTCAAAGCCTCAGACTGAACAGACACACAATAACATCCACCTGCACATTTGTTTCACAAGGAAGAAATACAGTATGTACTTTACCAACCTATGTTGCCTCTGTTCAATAGTTGAAGGCTCTGCACACACATGACAAACCCACACAGGTGATTTCACTTACAGTGGCTGATTCAACCTCTCCTCAGTACTGTGTGGGCAGTACAGACTGTTTAATCGAGAGAACACAGAGCTAGAGAGTCCAGAATGAAGGAAACTGTCATAGCTTATTTACTGTGCTGCACCAGCCCCTTTTATTTAGCCCTCCTCTGTTGGAGTATTAACTGCTCCACAAAAAGAAGAGTTTGCAGACAGTTGAGCTAGAGGCAATGGTGCAAATACATCTTTTCAATAAACTAAGCTAATTTGCTTGGTACCTAACAGTTTTTTGAACCACAAGCCTCTCAAAGACAAACAGATGAATTGTGCTGTGCCACTCTTCAATGGCTTTCTTAGATAATTTATCCACTTCACTATGTTCTTGTCATGTTTTCATTTAGATATAACCAAACTATTAATGCAGTTTTTGTTACTTGCAGTGCTACAATAGCTGACCATATTAGCTTCATTTGCAACTGAGGAATATGTATGCTTGTCCACAAGTGGACAGTAAGCAGCTCCACAGCCATCAGCTTTAAAAGGCCTCATTTCAATGTGTCATTGATCAAGGGCATAGGTTTGCATATGGACGGTAGGGACATGTCACTACCACTGATTTGTAAGGATGGAATTGTCCCTACTAATATTTGAGCAAACTTGTTCACATCATCCTCAAGACTTCTGTACATGAAAATATGAGACAAACTGTGTCTAGAGTTGATTTGGCAAGGGATAGTGCATTTTGTTTTTTAATATCACACAAACAAATATATTTGATCAGAAGTGTTTTCAGTCAATTTTAGTATTCCACCCACAACTAAGAGCAGTGCACAGCCACTTAAACTTTGCCTCCTCCTGAGAGATTCCCAAACAGGGTTCTGGGTTTGTCAGGCGGTCTGAAGGGGATATTACCCTACCAGCCAAAAAATAATACACAGCATACTGTAGAACTGGTAGATTTTTTTTCTTGAGACATTGTGCAAACGTTATTACTTCATTCTCATTAAATTATGATTTAATTCTTCTTTTTTTCTTTAAAGAATTATAACTTAATTCTCCACTTCTCACTGAATGCAGATGTGTAGATTATATATTTTAAGTTTTGAAGACCAGCAGAAATCTTGCTGAAACTGAAGGTGAACTATTAAAGTCCAGGGATATGTAAATTATTTTAAATTCATTTGTGTATTATTGACATGAATAGATGCCACATTCACATATAAAGAGGTTACTTTCCCCAAACAAAACACAAAAATTGTGTGGATGAGTAAATCATGCCTACACGTGTGTTGACTAAGAGATAGCATTTAATGAGAAAAGTTGATCTAGAGGAAATAAATACTTGAAGTAATACAGGATGCCTGAGAATCTTACTGCATTATATTCAATTATATTTTGAATTGTCACTAGCTGCCTGAATTTTGTGTTTTCCTTTACACAAAAACCATAAATTAGTGAATAAACTTTTGAATGCAGAAAGTTAAGTGTTTGACCCTCAACATTTCCTGGGGAAGGACCCACAGGTCCCCCACTTAATATGTGTCCCAGCCAATGTTGAAATTAAACCTACTGCCTTGTATTTTTGTGAAAAAATATATATTTCATGTATCACCTTAAGGATGGTGAAAATACTGTTTCACCACCACCAGTGGAGACACTTAACACCAATAACAACAGATATATTGCACAGGAGGGGGTAAATACATCAGAGAGGATAGTTGGGGAAAATAAAGCTAAAATAATACACTCTGTAGCCTCACTCTAACATTTAACTTATATGGCTTGAAGGCATAAAAGTTATGCCATTTTGTTAAAAATTGGCCACTGATGATGAGAAAATGTACAATGTGCCTCTTCCACATTAAATACTATCTCTCTCTCTCTCTCTCTCTCTCTCTCTCTCTCTCTCTGTGTGTGTGTGCCCTCATTAGAAAGGTTATATGTGTGTACTTCTTAATTACAAAGCACACGAAAATACAAGCTAAATCATTTTTTAGCAACAGATATTTTTCATTTTGCCTGCAGCACTCTAAATCCATCTGCATGCATCTTCCCGCAGAGTTTAAAAAGACAGAGACAAAACTACAAACTAGGATTTGCAGGACCTGCAGGAGTCTTGCACTCACACACTCTGATCTTGTGTTCATGTTCACATTTTCTCTTTGGATATTTGATGTGTGAGTCAGAAACCACCAAACATGCACACTGTTGAATGTGTCTGTCAGATCACAGTGGACTGGCTGTATCGTTATTTATGACTGTCGATGTACACAGTGCAGGACACCAGATAATGTATCGCAAGCGTGCCATTTCAACAAATGAAATATGTTGTCAATGAACATTTTGCTGACATGTTTAATACAACACATTGTAACACATCACTATGACCCTATAGGTACCCCTACAACTGCAGTTTTGGATGGTATAGGAAGGCGTATCAATTTTGGCTCATTACACGTGAGTGTCATGTGTCATTTTAAAATAAAGTTCTGTTTTCTCTGGAATTACAGTTTACACTTTCAATCCATACATGATTTTAGGTTTACCTTCTTAGTTTTAGGCTACAAAATAGTTTGGTTTAGAAAAATATATCATGGTTTGGCTTAAAATACACACATCATGTAAAGCACATGATATACCGTACTAGCATAGTATGCCATACATACCAGCGCACTACATAAACGGTGCTTTGGCACGTTGGTATCCAACTCCAAGTGTCACTAACCAGGCATCGGTAACTGACAACTTTAAATAGCAGCATTTCTTCATTATGTTAATAAAAAGCACTCATTCGGCATTCTGTTTCCGTCAAAAAGGTATTTACTGTTCTAAATTAGTTGCATATAAATGTCATTTTTAGGAGAAAAACTGGAGAAAGTCATCCGACACAATAGATCTTTGTCATAGAAATCAATTTGATCCGCCATTGCTGGAAATGCACAGGTGCAAATAAGACAACTAATGATGGATTCATAATTTCATTTAGCTGCTTTACTTTCCTGGTACTGTGCATGCTGGCTCACTGTCACACTGTCATGGCTTACGGGCACACAAATAGAACAAAGTCATCATTAATGTCACACACACCATCTATTAATGTCATTGCATTATATTAGATTTAATTCTTCTGGCAAACACTTGTCCAAAGTGACTCAAAATAACTACCTTCAACCTCAAAGGGAACAAGAGCTAGATGCCATCAAATGTCTCACACCCTGCATTCTGCACCCTTCATCAACTCTCAAAAACCTCTATCCTTTTTTCTTTCTTTTGTCTTTACTTTCTTTTGTCTCTACCCCTCTCTTTCTTTGTCCTTTTGATCTGTCCAGCGCCTCTGTCTCTCTACCCCTGCTTCTTTTTTTGTCTCTACCTCCCTTCTTCTCTCTCTCTGTCTTTCTCTCCCCCCCCAACCCCTCTATGGGTAATGAGATATAAATGTTTCAGGACTGTGATCGCCTTCGGCACTAGACCTGTCTGTCTCTTTCACACAAAAACAGACGCGGACACACACATGCACACACACAAACATGCTCAGAATGCAGAGAAAGATGCATGCCAAATAGAACAACACTGACGCTGATGTACATGCAGTGTATTTCTGCAGTAGTGTTCTGCCTAAATCTAGTGGAACTAATTAGTAATTAAAGGACAGTGAGCTGAGGGCAGAATAACAGACGAGTGTGTGTTTGTGTGGGCTATTGTGATCTCGATATATGGGTGAAAAGATGCAGTTATGTTTGTATATGTGTGTGTGTGTGTGTGTGTGTGTGTGTGTGTGTGTGTGTGTGTGTGTGTGTGTGTGTGTACGTATGTGTAGGTGGATGCAGGGTGAGTTGGAGGTCACATAGGGGCATAGGGGTTACTTCACCAAATATATATATATATTTGGTATAGGGGTTACTTCACCAAATATATATATATATTTGGTGAAGTATATATATTTGGTGAAGTAACCCCTATGCCCCTATGTGACCTCCAACTCACCCTGCATCCACCTACACATACGTACACACACACACACACACACACACACACAAGGTTTCCGCAGTCTCAGCTGGTTTCCACTGCAACATTCACTGCAAACAGCTTATAAAATTAAATAAATAAATTAAGGAAAGCTCACTGACTCAGCCAATTTATTTCCCCGGGAAGGTCATCCCAGAGCCTCAGGGACCCTAATGGCAAAGGCTCCGCTTTAAGCTTGGACTCTTGAACAGACAAAAAAGACCTTTGCCTGAGGACCTGAAGCTTATATGGAGCAGAAAGGTCAAATATAGCAAAGACCCAAGCCACGAAGGGCCTTAAAGGCAATCAAAACCATGTAAAAATAAATCCTCAAGCACTGGGAGCCAATGTAAAGAGGCTAAAGTAGATGCAATGCCTCCAAGTTTGGGTAAAAAGCCTCACTATTTAGTCTGCTAGTGCAATTTTAATGAGACAAGTGAAATGACATTAAAAATATAAAATACATAAAAGCATGTGTGTGTTTTTTTTGCAATTTTCAAAGAGTATAAAACATATTAGATAAGCTTTGTGACATTGCTATTAAACATACAAAATTTCCTTGCAATGACACTGATATGTTGACAGGAAACCAGTAGACAACTGAATTTGTCTTATGATATGCATGACCAGAATTTCTAAGATGACAGATTTTGTTGCCATTTATTTTTTCCCTGTTTATATCCTCCAGACTGTTCTGACATCAGCAAAAAAAAGACCCATGAAACAGGAGAATAAAACTGGCGCTCAGACTGACCCCTGTGACACGCCATACTAGCCATGAGACACAACTGTAATTGCTAATTTTCCCCTTTGACAGAAATGAGTAGAAAATCACTTAATACTTACTCAATGCTCAAGTCTGTCTAAATGAATTGAATAGTGTCAAAGGCTACAATAGAATTGAGCACATTTCTCCATCAGCATTAAAAGGTTGATAGTGATTTAAGGGTATTCTCAGTCAGTCAGATTGAAACTTTTTTCTGAACAGCTACCATTGTTCACAGCAGCAAGAAGTGCACATAATTTAGAGGCAATTAGCTCATTAGTAATTAGATCGCATACAGAGCAGGTTACTGGTAGCTTCTAATTAGCAATTTAAATGCAGCCCAGTTGTTAGAACAAAATGTTCACATGATACATTTCTGCAAACCACAAACACGATACATTTGCACATTTTATGTGTATCATATTGACATTTCTAAAGTGACAAAATATATAAGCTGACATTTATCACTGGAAGGTGGAGACCCCTGCAGATCACTGTTCAAAAAACGGCAGCACCAGCTGTTTTTGGTTGAGCTTCTGCGGTGTTTCCACCTGTGTTTGGCAAACCAAACCCGGAATATTTTTTAGCAACAAGTTGTGGGATTTCAGTCACTAAACTTGTTGTTTTTCAGTGAAACGTTTCAATATTTCCCAGTAGTGTCTGAGCCACTGAACCTTGGTTCTTTAAGCCAAAACATGATCTTCGCGTAAGTGTAACAAAGTGATTTTTTGTGATAAACCGGACCACACTTTCACCACAGAATTGTTGAGAAGTTTCATCATATTCCACTACCAAAAAATGTACAAATGTATGGCATCCTTAGTTTGCAAAAATGTTAACATACAAACATTATTTTTCGACAGGGTTGCTTACAGTAACCCTTCACGGAATTCCTAACAATGTTTGTGACACGAAATCTGCTTTTCACCGACACATCGTTATGTTTCCCAGTTGTGTTTGAGCTACCAAATGTCTGTGTTTTTTGCCAAAACATGATCTTTTCCTTGAGTTTTGAGTCACAGCTGCACCCACTGGATTGGAAGAGCCAGATAGGATGCCGCTCCAATCAAAATCTCCACCCCAAGGAATGCCGACACTTTGGGAGGTGGGGTCAATAAGGTGCAATGGACCACATATCTTACTTTGCATACAGAACGTCTAGGAAGTGTTAGCATGAGGAAAGGGGTTTGGATCTGGCCATGACAATGACTAAAAAATGTTTTTTGTGCGTTAATCTGACCACAGCCGTCCCACGGTGTTGTTGAGAAATCTTAAGTTTCAGCACATCCCCTACAAGTCTGCTAGTTTGTGAGTGACCTAAGTGAAAAATCGCAGACTTAATGAATGAACATGCAGTATAAGATCATACATGACTGAAGCTTAGAAATAACCATCACAAGTACAATTGCACTGCAGATTATCAATAATTCATAGAATTATATGTTGTTTTAATTTGTAGATCAGTGGAATTATCAGTGAGTGCAAATTATATTTTTCATGGGAATTAATGATTTAACTCAAGTTATTATAATATGCTAATATGTCAAGGAATATTTTTAACACACATTTCTCTAGCTACGTCGCTGTACAGAACAGAACATGCCTTCAGTTCCGCTGCCAGGGTTGAAATCCTACTGGGTGCAACTTGTCTGACAATGTGTTCAAGATAAATTCATTTAGATAGAATATGAATCATGTTAAACGCAAATTATAAACAGCTTGTCTTCTAGGGAAAGGGGGGGGGGGGGGGGGTAGTGCTGGAAATGGAACAGAGGCATGCAGCATGAAATCATACAAATTTCCACACAAACGCCCCATCACTGATTTTGTTTATCTTTTTTTTCCCTATTCGTCTATTTTCCCCTGATCTGCTCTTACAGAAACTGATTAGAGCTGAAAGCCAAGTCCATTCTAACTCAATTTGCAATTGTGCGGGGGCCAATAGCAACTAACAATAGCCTGATAACATTTCTAGTAGGTGTAATCAAATAATTACATCATGGATTAAAATGTTAAGCAGACAAACAATAACTTGGAAACCAATTAAACCACTCCAACCCTGCGCCTCTTGTTCTCTTTCCACATGCTCCTCTCCTTCTCCATCTTTTTCTCTCTTTGTCTACTCTGCCCGCACCTCCACAATCAGTTCACACTTCCCTCCTCTTCCTCCTGTCTTCCCCTCCTCTCTGTCATCTGTTTTTCTCACATCAGCTGAAGGCCACAGAGGCAGAATAGGGACAAAGAAGTCTCTCCAGTGTGGCTGAGCTCTGAGCACATCCATTTAGATTTTTATGTAACTCCTTCTTGTATAGGGCCCTTTTAATAGGAGCCATTTACCTCTTTCATGTTACTTTTCATCCACTTTGTCTTAATGATGTTCAGCATTGTATATGGGATCACAATAGTTAGGTTTTCGACTGTGGCACATTCTCATTAGCAGGCTCTGCTCTGTCTTGTTACCCAAACACATTTGACAAGGATGCTTTCTAGTTGTTCTGATATCGTGACATTAGTGTCTGACGTTCTGATGCAGCTCCTTTCGCCACCCAATGTTCTGTTCTCAGTGAAATGAGCCAACACGCTGCAGCTGTAGCTGCCAGGGTGGGAAAATTGTCTCTGGTCAGATGATGCATTTTATTCCAGCTGTAACTTAGCATAATGCGTGACAGCTACTTAGCATTAGGCTATTCTGGTGTTCATGTTCAATGTCCTGTTATAATCCAGGATGAAGAGGAACATGAAGAAAGTTCGGCTCCTTGGTTTGACCACTGCCCACTGAAAAGTGCATTATAAGTAGGCTTTATAATGTGTTTTGACATGTTTTTTTCCCTGAGGCTCTGTTATGCATGTGCCTACATCAGGCTGTGCTAATACAGTACAATAAGTCTTGTGTGATAGACATTATTATTACTGTTAGATATGTAATTTCCCAAGTGAGTTTTAAACTTTGACTTTCATGTGTTTTTCATGTGTGATGTATTAGTCCAACTTTTCCATTTAAATTCTCCGTCTGAGGCATAGTCGTAATGTGCTTTTATAGCACTGGGCCTATTGTATCTAAGATGTGATCCCATACTTCCATTAGCTCTATTCAATTCTGTGATGTTGCAATAGCGTGTGGCTTGATTTTGTATGCGTAATGCCCGTTACTGTTTGTCCTTTTCTTTCTACTCTCTTATGCACTGCTCATATCAGCCCTGTTCACTTCGTGTGGTGTTTTGTTAGTTCTTGGCACTACTCTTCATGAGTAATATGACATTTGTATTTGGCCTATACTTTCTAATGTGTGATGTTTTCTTAGTGTTTGGCAGATTCTGTATGTGTAATATTTTCTCGACATTTGGCTTAGTACTTTTATGATGAGTGACAGCCCATTAGCAGTTGCCCATTTTCCTCCTAATTAACAGCGGTGTGTTGAGAGATATAGAATCAAATGTTGTTTACTATATACTGTCTGTATGGGCTTGTGTGTGACGTGTCCCGTTGGCTGGGCGATCTGATAATGGCGGCTATAATATTCTGAACTCCAGCACTAAATGGCTGTCAACAGGGCTACACACATCTTCATAATCCTTTTAATGGACTCGGTGGGCTGGACAACATCATTCCACACACACAAACACATCTGAGATGAGGCACCCACTCGCAGAGATGCACAGACAGTGGATAATAGATGGTTTGCACAAAACCCTTTCAGATTTTCGTTTGCTTTCTTGTCTTGTGTCCTTGCCTTGAGGTGTTAAATAAACAATCATCACCTTTCAACTTTACTTAACTGATAGTGAACAGAAACAGAGGAGAAGAATATAGAAGAGCACACTGTTCTCTTGGGCCCCATTCGTACCTGGCATAAAAAAGTAATCTGTATCTGTTTTAGAAGGAGAGGCCAATGTTGATGCCAGGTGGATATAAGCCCTGTGTACACCTGGTCAGTGTTTCCCCTACTATTATATGAAGGTGTGCTCCACAGACTTTCACTTTTAGTCAGTCTTTAGACAGAAATCTAAATAAAACGATGCATTGCTCTGTCTCTCATCCAGCTGCTCTCTGCTGCTTTCATTGTTATCAGGGGCCACTGTAATGATTTGGGGGCCTAACTGCCTTGCTTTGATTTCACCCATTCTTTAACTGGGAATGATGGTGAGCTGCTGGCAGCTGTAGAAGTTAAGCTGTTCTCTTAAATCCCATGGTTTTAAATTATATTTAAAAACAGGACACACCACAGGACAACAGACTTTGATCAGAAGTTATGAAAACTGGTGATTTTCGCCATTCGCTTGGACATCAATTCAAGATGGTCGCCAAACAAACCCCATGGTCCATGAGCTGACCTTGGCAACAAGGCAAATTCTTTGCTAGAAACCATCAGGGTCCTTAAACAAAAAAATTGACATACAGATAATGCGAACCCATTTCTCCGGCTAGACTGTAACAATTAGCCCTGTAGCTGTCTGTGTGGTAAAGAAGACTCTCACAACTGTCCCCTACATGAAGCTCACACTCCTGCAGCAGTAGTCTCCTGGTGGTGCTTGTTTCATGAAAAACTGAGAGAGCAGGGCAGCTCTGAGCAGGGCAAGGAGGGGCTGCAAATGAATGCAGCCACACAATTAAACAAGATTTTATTCCTTTGAAACAGTAAAGGCTGTGAGGGTATATATAGCACGACAAAACTCCCACGGCTTCAAAACAACATCAATAACAAGTGGTCACATTATACATTGTAATGCCAGGTGTGAACTTACAGTTTAAAACTGTCCACTTGTGATGGGATCACCCAAGACGCATGTTAATACCAGGTGTTAACAGGCTCATAAAAAGCATTATGATCATCATGCTTTTTAGTCAGCCAGGAAGCACCGTGTCTACTGAAAAGTTCGCCAGTGCAGTCCTAATTTTAGTGATAATCAAGTGTCTTCTGTAGTGTAAACAAAATACTAAAACTAAAACTAGGGATGTACAATATTGGATTTTTTTTGCCAATATCCGGTATGCGGATATATAACAACTCATTTATCTGACAACTGATATCAATATCAATATATCCATTTTTTGCCCAGCCTGTAATAATCATCAAGTGTCTTCTGTTTGTAAACAGAGAGACTACAAAACAACAAAAAATAGAGAAACAATCAGGTAAACAAATGAAAGAAACTGAAGAGCAAAGAAAGAGACATTAAAAGAACAGGGACCTAGATGTAGATATGCAGTTTTTTTAAGCCTTGCAATTCAATTTTGCCAATAAAAGGATTAAATATCTGTGAAGATTTTCTAAAAAGTAATCTTTTTTTTATCATTCAAGAATTTAAGAGAGCAGGAAGAGAGAAAATCAATATGGTAGTAAATAACATTAATGACAAAGGATCCAGGAAATTATTTTACATCTAGTGAGACAAGGAGGTCAAGGTGTAAAGAATTATCTATGCTGTTCTTGAGTTGCTGTAAGTAAGCAATAAGACTGTTGCTGGATATGTAGTTTAGAGATGACTAGAGTAGTTCAATGGGGGGAAAATTGCATGATTTTTAAACGAATTAAAATAATTACAGCCTGCTTTCTGCACATAGCTGACAAGCTCTACAAAGATTAAATGAGTGTTTTAGAAGCTGCTGAGCTTTGTCTGAGTAAGAGGCCACGCTTTTTTTGCTCACCACCATGATTTCAAAGATAGTTTTCAATTCATTTGCATTCCAAATTTGAACATGATCAGAAAAATAGTTAAAGTCTTAGCTCCCTTGACCTGTTCTACAGACTGTGCTTTGAGTCGTGCCTTAAGTTACAAAAATAGAGCAATGAGTCCTGACAGACAGAACAGACACAACCTTGACTGGTTGACAACTCCCACACGTCTAATTCAAATGAAGTTAATGCACTGAGTGATTCAGATGCTGAAAACTTGCTCACTTAAAGATAATAACTCAAAAAGTGTGATTTACACATTTCATTATAAATGCATATTCACTGAGAAGCAATTGTTAGCAGTTGTGTCTATATATGTATGTGTCCGTGTGTGTGTGCATGTTTTTGTGTGGTGTATTAGTATAAAACAATGACAAATGGTGTTTCCAAAGTCTTAAAGGGTGGAAAAAAATGAAAGCACTGTACCTGAATAAGTGTACAGTCAGGTAGTCAAGGGAAGATCTGCATCTATGCCAACTGATGTAAGGCCCAATTTAACAAAAAGGAAAATAAGATAATTTATCATTTAAACCTGCTCTGATGATTAACTTCTGTCTATTATATGAAAGCGTATTTCCCTTCACCTGGAATTAGTTAAGGTAGTCTTATTCAGTGCTGCATGTTGCAGTTCAGTGTGCACAAACAAATACATTGAACTGAAAGTTTTAGCCTAAAATGTCATAAATTCACAATTACTTATTGTAAAACTACAGTCATGTAGAGGAGAAATTTTGCTATGAAGTTGAGTGGAGGCAGAGGTGGAAAAAGAAGGCTGCTGGAATATTGTGCTCAAGTTTAAGAAATTTTACTCAAGTCGCCCACGGGTAAAAGTACTTTGGTAAAAGAAAAATACATGTGTAAGAAGTAAAACAATAAGAGTAAAAAGTAAAGTTTAAAAGCACTCCACTTAGGCCTTCTCCTTACTGTTCTACAATTTTAAACGGAGGTTTTAAAATCTCATTAAATATCCAATGCTGCAATCCATACACTAGTAGAATAACAAAAGCAAGGTGTCCACTTATGTCCAAACCAACAGCAAATTTAAATTTTACAGACAGCACTTTTCAGCCTTTACATCTGATAATCCATCAGTAGTCTCACCAGTTACACAGAGCAGAGACAAAACTCAGACAAAAATTACCTACACTAAATAAAAAAGTACACAAACGTAATAACCTTTCAACTATATAACCAACAGCAGAATGAAATCAGCACAGCGGCTGCAGCCACGAACATCACCGACAGCAACGGGGACACTGCACGCATTACACCGACGCGTCCACACTCAGTGCTGCATAGCGAGCAGTGGATGACATTATGATCTGGAGATGTTGTACTCACCCCTGTGAAGGTTAGTCTGTGAGATTTGTGCACCGCGTAGCCCTTCTTTTAATCGGCTCCACGTTCATCCTCTGCGCTTTTTCATTTTCGATGCAAAACGTTAATATAACCAGTCCAGTCGTCCTCTCTGTGCCACTGTAACCAGTCCACTGGGCCTCTCTGTCCCACTGCACTCTTCGAAGTTTTCCAACAGCTGAAAGCCCTTAAATCAATGTCAAAAACTGCAGAAAGTCCTCACACAGCTCATGGAAGGTAAAAAATCCACAGTGACAGTAAAAGCAAAAACTCCGGTGGATCTATGTGGGCACTCTAGCATGTTAGCCCGAGTCAGACTAACACAGTGCGCACCTGCATCACGCAGTGTCCTAGGTGTGTTTGATTTAGTTCGCTGGCGTGCTCAGCGGGTGAAACTTTAAAAAAGGTGCATCTACCTAAATCGATGACTCATTTAGCTATATCCAGGTACAGGAATGCTTGCCATAACAACTATGTTAACTAATTTCATTGCACTTTTGTGCATTTGTAATATTCACCAGATACTTGGCTCGGTGTTTCGGACCCAAGTACTGCCATTCTGCACCCCCTCCCACTCCCTTTCATTGGGCCGGTAAATGTAGGCTGACCCTGGGGCGGCTCTTGATAAAGGCGATATAGGCGGTCGCCGAGAGCGCCACATGCTGGTCGTGCTCAAGGAAAAAAAAACCGACAGTAATTTGCTGCCCTTTCCTCACGTTCTGCCTCGGGAATGACAAATGAACACACAAAGAAAGAGATAATCATAATCTCAACGCCCCTGTTGTTTCTCATCATTTGACTTGTCCCTGACCAGCCTGCACCGTGAGCACTGACGGCGCTGCGCACTGAAAGTGAAAGTCGGGGATGAATTACAGATGCGCACCTCAGCTCAGGGAGGGAGAGAAGCCTGACTGACACATGTCAACAGGCAAGTTATAAGTTATTTATGTTTACGTTTCTTTTTTCGACTGGGGCACCTAATGGCCAGAGCCAGCCCTGAACATTTACACAGTGGGGGTTCTAGCACATTAAGTGCCCTTAACAAGCCCCAAGAGCCCCCACCCGCCCAAAAAGTAACTTGTTGCAACTCTACAGTCAAAATACAGCACTTTTTTTCTTAATCAAAATAAACAACCTAGCTAACAATTACAAAAAAAGTAATTAGTAATTAGTAATTTTCCTTTCGGTACTAGTAACATGTTGAAGATGTGTTATGAATATCAAATAGGCCTACATAAATAATCAATTAAAAAAATCGAAATTTTTTTTTTCCTTAATATTATAACTCTTAAATAATCAGATGTAGGGAGTAAAGAAAGAAGATGTTTATATGATTAAATCTAAAATCTGACTTTCTTACCCTGACGAGACTTTGTTAAGGTTTCTGTAAATTCCCTCAGGTTGAGGAGAAACTTTTTAAATCTTTATTTCTTAAGTTAGCAGACTTTTATCAAATCAGACCTACTTCTGTTGTTAAAGTTTGGGTTGCATTATTGATGCCCATGTGCTCTATGTGATTTATAATGTATGGTAAATAAATTGCAAATTAATGTGAAACAGGATCAGTGTGATACAATATGAGAATATTTTCTTTGTGCAAGCTGGTCCAAATAATACTACAGCCTGAGTGTATTGCTGAAGATTAATGGTCACAGCTTTTTGGGCGGTTTTCATCAGTCAAGTGGATAATAACTAATATTGGTTGACAGATTTACAACCAATTTGATCTTTGCACATAATTATCAAAACATTTCAAAAAGTAGATGGATATATAACCAAAAAAACTCTATTTCCTTTTGTGGGCACATTTATTAATGTAACTGGTACAAAATCCAATTTTCAACAACCACAACCACCACAATAAATACACACACGTTCAATAGATAAACTCACTCCAAAAAAGTTTCACTTGTTTTTGAGTAGAATTAAAAATCTGTGACTGCAGGGCTCCCTTTGTTCAGAGTTTTCACTTCTTTTCCCAGCTATACAGAGAAGTTAATATTCAATTCATTGTTTTCTAAACTTCTAATCGATATCCCTTGATTTAAGAAAAAATATAGTGTTAGCTCTAATTAATAGCCGGAAATGCCAGGATGTATTAAAGGATAAAAATACAGAGTCAGGTTAAAGCCTGACCTGAAAAAAACGGGCTCTTCATTGAGTTGTTTCTTTCTCTCAAAGAGGTTAAAAGGGCCCTAAAGTCTTGGTATATACACTCAGCTTAAACAATAGATTCACTGATGCAAGACCTGCAGTCTCACAGGAACCAGTGCTATCCAACATGACACTAATCAAAACAACAGCTGAGGCGGATAGCCATACACACCTCACTCTAAATTCAGTAGCCAGTGGCTATTAGCTGTATCTGTTTTAAACCTGTAATCTCCATAGACACTGCTTCCTTAGGACCATGTAGGTGTTGTGTCATAAATTTTACATATAGTTGATGTAATTAAGGGAGCACGGATCAATCTGAGTTTGTCAGGATGGTTGGAATTTGAGCTGTAAACTCCATAAAAGACAGTCCTTGGACATCTCATGTTCATCAGTTTTGACCGAGTGTCTCAGTAGGATTTGTTTTCTAAACTGGTTCTGGTGTGTAGAACGGCTTAATCCACAAGTGTGTATCTACACAAATGAGAAATGAAAATGGATGAGGATGCCTTTCCTTCTCATGGTATTGGTACAGCTAAGCTAAACACCAACTCAAACCCCTTCACTATCTTTATCTTAGACAGACATGCCACTGTTTGAAGGTGAATACATGTTCTGCAGATTGATACAGAAAGCACGGGTGACTACTGACAAATAATGTCCTTGTCTAACTTAATACAGTGTCATGTTTTGTCCAGAAATCACCATCACAACATGGAGTCACACCTAACTCCAGCCCCAGGAGTTTTCTGCTGATCAGGATAGAAGACTGAGGTTCAAAGTTCATTCTTGGCCTCAGAAAGACCAATTAGCCTAAAACAATAACTTTCATGTCCATTTATAAAGCTTTCAGTCATCAGACATGACCCTCATCATCAGCTGTCATGGATTTGGGTAGATGTTAAGATTTCCATTTGACTTGTCAAGATGGCATTGTTATGTTGGCATAAAAGGTTCAAGGCAAATCTCTATCTGCTGATATTGACACGGTTAAAAGTTTAAGAACATGTTTCTTTGTCATTACCGTGTGCTTTTTTTCTCAGGAAGAAAGGTGAGGATCTAGCTTGAAGCCTTAAGTGACCACATTCTGCCACACGACTCTGTTTCTCTGCACCATGCACTGGCTCCTGGTGGCTGTTCGAATCCCATTCAAGACACTGGTATTTGTCTATCATACTGTGAATGGCTCAGGCCACTACATGGTCAAACCGTACACCCCAGCTCTGCTAACAACCGGCGTGGTACTCCCTCAATATACAAAGGGGAGGCAGCTACTGCTCTACAAATTCTCGACTGCTTGCTGTCCTGTATCCACGATGGTGAAACAAACTCCCCATTGACATCAGGACAGCAGAAAATCTACAAATCGTCCCTCACAGACTGAAAACTAATTTGTCCTACCTCTTGGGTCATAAAATAAAACAAAAAATAAATCATAACAAAAACCTCTTTTTTTCCAGCTGTATCTAGATGTAGCTCTTGAAATAGATCAGCATATTTGATTATTGGTGTGCTTGCATGATTCTTGCACTTTTGGGGTTGTAGACAAATGGTTTATAGCACTAATTGTGAGTTGCTTTTGGTAAAACCATCAATTACATAATGTAATGTAAAAAAATGTAATGCCATATTTATGTCCACTGATTTTTTACACTTTTTTTTCATTTTTTTCTGCTTTGTTCCAGTGTCTCTGTGACTAATGGGAACAGTAATTTTTGAAATTGGTCCAGCATTGAGCAAGAGGACTACAGCAGCAACAACAGGCTGCAATAAAGCCACTCAGGGCATATGTGCACAGACAATTTTCAGCCACTCAAAGTGCTTATTTTTATTACTGATATGTTTAGATTAGCATTTTGTATTCTAAGTATCTGACAGCATTATAAAACAAATCTCTATAGGATAGACTGTTTTGTTGAAGATCCTTTTTGTTTATCCAGAAATGGCCCCAAAATCAGCATCTCCAAAACCATCATTTTAATAAACAGTGATTTTATAATTACAAAAAGCACTGTAATTAAATTCAAAAGCAACAAAATAAAAATGAAAAAACAGGGTTCAAAACCTGGTTCATCTTTTAATTGTTCAACATTGAACAATTACCAACTGTGGTTTGGTTGAAATTTAACCCTAATTTCACACTAGATGTTAAAATACACTGACTGCATACACGCTAAAATGATTTCTTATTTAAAAGTAGCCTGGTTGGTTTGAAGATAATGATTTAGTGGCTGTTTTTGGTTAAATAAAAAGGATCTTACTCTTTAACATAAAGCTCCATCTCTATAGGGTTCCTTTTAATAATGTTTTCAGATCCTTACAATAATAATTTGAGCCTGTCAGTGGCAAAAACAAGCACTTTTAGTAGATGTAAGATGGTGTGGATATGCCCTGTGTGGTTACATTGCAGCCTGTTTTGCTACTGCCAGCTGCAGCACTCTCACTCAATAACAGACCATTTAAAAAAAAAAAATGCTGATCCCATCTCTCGGTTAATAATGAACTAATTCAAAAAATTACTGATACTATCAATCACTCAGAGGCTGTTTAGACCTGGTATTAAATAGAATTTTGGGTAATCTGATCACAAATGGACAGCACTAAATACATATTTAAGCAACCACCAAGATGAATTTTGATCCGTTCACTCAAACCATGTGCTGAGGTGGTCTGGGAGGCATTTGACCACAAGCCTTTTGTAGTGGAAGCACCCAATTTATGTGGAGTTGGACGAAGTGTTGCATGGCTATCCCTCATTTTGCACTATGGAAGGAAGGTGTGGACATAATAACTGTGAGTGAGGCAATAACATTATTTTTCTTATTTTTATATTTCACTTATAGCATACATTAACATACTTTGTAGTCCTCCCATGTAGTAACTTAATTTTGTGTTCTTTTCCATTTTATATTGCTTGTTTTGGAGTTGCATGTTTTCATTTTGTATTTTTGTTGTCTGGCTTTTGCTGCCTTTCTTAGTGAGGACTCTCTTGAAAAATACATTTTTAATCTTAAGAGGTTTGTTTTGGTTAAATAAAAATTAAATTAAAACATATAAATAATAAATAAATCATTTAAAAAAAATACAATAAAAAAGCAACAAAATCTGACCACAGGTGATCAGCTTGATAGGCACAGGTGTGACCAGCAATATGTCTTGGTTGTCCACTTGTGTTCGGGTCACCAAAATATATATAAAATATATAAATATATATGTTAGTGCCAGGTCTTAACACGCTCTTAGACACAAAAAAAATGGGAAAATGGGATCCTTAGTTATTCTGTGAAAATATTGAAATACACTACATTTGACAGGAAGTAACACAAAAAGATATGTAATGAAACCCAAAGGACCAAAATGCATTTGATGACACCTGCAGCTACTAGCCTTGAGACATGGCTTTTTCTTTTGGCTGATGCTGTTTACATTTCACTGTAGCTGCCATTCAAAGTAATGACATACTGAAAAAGAGAGAGACAACTTTTATCCATTATGGTCCATAGCAACAGGCATTACTGGTGACATAGTCGGCTGCAAACTCGACTATATAACACTCATGTACTCGTTCTTTTTCAGTGCTGTTCCATCCTGCTCTATTCTGTTTTGTTTTTAGAATTTTGCTCCATCCAGTCTTTTACTTTTCTGTCCAGTCACTCAGTCAGTCCTACAGATCAAGGGGTTTTTACGTAATGGAGCAGAATAACAGACAAAAATGCATCCTTGCCATCAGAATGTCTTCTGTCAGTGGGCCGGAAATGGTGGGACAGAGATGGATGGCAAGAGGCATTCAGCTCAGCTGCGTGCAAGCATAACACTCACTCTCAGCACCCTCTTTCCTTCCCTTTCACTCTTCTCTCCTTCATCTAGTTTCTGACTCGCCTTCTCTCACACACACTTTCTATTTTGGCTGCATGATAGCAGTGTCTGACTTAGTGACTGCTGGGACTTGCTCAGTAAATGAGTGCGAGTTGACTGACAGGAAAGTTGAAGGTTGCAATCCTGATAACTGTGCCTCTAAAATAGACAGCACAATTGTGCTTTTTTTGGAATGGACACTTTAAGTGAAGACATTGTGAAGTGAAGGACTCTAATGATGGGTCCACACATCTCAGTGTTTCAATGAGTCAGTCCTACCAAGAGAGGTTGTTATCTCTAAGGGTGAAATACAGTATGTCTTGCCACAGCCAAATCATTTGATCTCCAAGGTAATAATTATTATATAAATGTAGTTTACGCAGACTTTTAGCAGAAAATAATAATCCCAAAAGATAGAAATTTGTGTGTGTGTGTGTGTGTGTGTGCAGGAGGATATTTCACAGCCATTACAATAAACGTTCAATTTCTTGACGTACAGTTTAATACATAATCTTACTAAACATTTCATTACCTAGTCTTGTAGACATTGCTAACGTGTTTAATAAACATTTCTAATTAATACATTGCTCACCTCTACGTCCCTTCCCTTTATGAGGAAGTCCAGATCTGTGACCGTATTGTGCACCAATTACAGAATCCTTTCCAAAGCAGGCAGCCTAAGAGACCTGCTGGGCAAAATACATTGCTCTTTTGTAATTTGCTGGGTGTCTTCATTGCTTGGCCTTCACGGTTGTTTTGCTTCATTACAGGAAAGAGTTTGGACTGGGTTTTAACATCAGCATTTATGGGAGACTTTTAAGACTTTTGGCTTTAGTCCATGTTTCCCCACATAGATTCAGGAGCTCTATAGAGGGAACTAAAAGTTGGAAGAAGGTCATTTAAAGGCTAAATGCAATCAAGGCAGGGGTGATCTCTGTCTTCATGAGGTCAGACATGTTTACCTACTGAGTCAAAACCTTGAGCGAATCAACACCAAGGGATCGTGTACCAAATATTGACATGACTACTGTTAATAATGTGTCACCATTGGGGTTGCAACTAATAAATATATTCATAACTGAATAATCTATTGATTATTAACACAAATATTTGACTTTTTTGAATCGGTGGCTCTTATTTAGCCATTATCTTCTAAATGCAAATTGAAGTTATTTTATGCATGTGCTGACTAGTAACAACAAAGACAGTTAACATGAATATTTCATTCAAAAGTATTTTGATGAACTTTCCTGCTGATACAACAGAATATTCAACTAAAATCTAGTCCTGTCATGGACCTAACAGGTTGCTATAGCATCCATCCATCCATCCATATAAACATGTCACGGAGGCCATGTGTCATAGTTTATTTATGTATTTTGACCTCAGAAAGGTGGCTCCACGGTCACGCCTTCTGAACACAGGCAACAATTCCACTTGTAGCTGACTTTTAACGGCATATAGCAGTGATCCAGAGCGTTCCAATCTTCCGATGTCACAGCAACTTATTCACCATAAAGGCACCCTTATTTCCTGCCAGAGTCCTCTGGCAAGCATTAAGGGTGCAACAATTACATTTGTTGGCAACTAATTTTGTCAACAATATCAATTACTAGTTGCACTCCTAGCCACAATTCTAAAGTAGTCTGTTTTTTCTGGGAGACTCTCTGGGATTTGATGTACACTTTATTCAGCACCTCTCCGTAGGCTGCTAGGAGAACCACTGCTTCAGGGGCTGCAGCTGGATATTACAGCTGGGGCCAGCATCATCACTGCAGGACAGCTTGGGAAACTGGTTCACCAAAATTACAGGATATAATTCAGTGCCAGAGTTTACACAGAATAAGATGTTAGGTACAGTTTCAGGAACACTCTGAGTTTCCAACGGGGGATGATTGGTGGCTACTGAGGAAGCATCAGGGGTTATATCCTACAAATAGATTCCCAGTGTTCGCTGACTCTACTGGAGCTCTAATGACTTTTGGGGGAAGTTTGGTGAGAAAGGCAATAATGTTGATCTCCGTTAAGAAAACGAGCTGTTCAAGGCATGTGTGAAAGAGATGTGCACAGGTTCAGGGGTGGGGCCAAATGTGGCACAGGCCCATCCCTGAAATCTATTGGCCACGCCTAGTGACAAGAGACCAAAAGTAACCATAAAATGAAGCAAGACTTACACAAGGACACAAAATGACTACAAAGAGATTCAATACTACAAGTGCTACTATAATCTAATTATAGAAAATATAATATTGCAATAAATGTGTATTGAATCCTGAAACTGAACCTCTCTCTCTGCCATTGTAATTACCTATGGTTTGATAACTAGAGAGACAGATAGCGGTGTGCGGTTGCTGTACTCCTTGTTATTTTTATGATATATCCACTCTCATCTTCACTTTCTTTTGCTTTTGCTCAACTCCTTCTTCCCACACATATTAAATTGTTGGTTATATCTCAGTATCACCCGCCTATTTATGTTCTCATGATGAACACACACTCACAAACACACAAGCCCTCCTCCTGCCTTCTGCCAGGCATGATCTCAGCATGAAATAGGAGACAGGAACAAATAGTTTGATTGGCTGATTAGAAACCAAATGAGAACCTGATTGGTTTATTAGCATGTTGATCAGAGCTGAAGAGCTTCTCCTTCTGGGAAAAAGAGCTCCTGATAGGCATTCTGGCTTGGTCTCATCACTACTTTTGGACTTTATAAATATATGGTAAATTTTGGTTTAATGAAAACAGAGTTGTCACACTGATTAATCAGAGATTACCAAGATATTTCTATGAAACCACCATTCTGTCACAAACAATATATAAAAATTAGGGAAGACTTACAACACAACTGTGACCTTGACAAATCTGATGCTGGATTCAATCGAACATCAGTTGTTGTGGTTTATAAAGAATATAAATGCCAGCATCTTTGCTCCTCAACCACCTTTCTTGAACTCTGAAACAACAAGTCAGTGCAGCACTGACATTGAGACTGCAGACCCAATGTACTTCACTGACTGCCAGCTTTGTCAGGACAGCTGCAGTGATGGAAGTGCCTCCAGTACTCTCCAGAGACAGAGCTGTGCGACTCTTTTGCCTACCCCCTTTCTCCTGGTCCTTGACAGTCCTGCCATTGCTTAAAAGTCTCCCTTCCCCTTGGGATGGATTTTGGATGATTCAGCACTTCAAAGTGGTACCAAAGAGGAAACGTATTGTCTTTATCCTTTGGGCAGCTGACAAAGTTCCTCCACTGTTCCTGCTTGATAGGAAACCTTGGTCTGCTGCAGACCAAACACATGAAGCCACACCTTATGATGCCTCACAGTGTAATGTAATCTAGTACAACTTTACAGACAGCAGCTTCAGAAAATACCAAAGAGCTGAGCTAGCATCTCTCTGGCAAAGTGTCAATAGCAATATCACATTATAAGCTCCAAGTCTGCCTTCAAGGCTGTTGTATTGGATTGCATTACATTAGATTTAGACAGGTGTCCATGACATCATGTCCACCTCCTGTACAAAAATGTTGCATGGCTTAAATAATCAATTATGGTTGTTTAAATGAGAGTAATAAAATGATATGGACATAAGTAGCAATTCATTAAGCATTACTACTTTGCCAACAGAAAATAGAGAACATTATAACTCAATGTATAAAAAGAGCAAGGGCATGTTTGTGTGCTGTACACATGTGTGTGCATGTATGTCTCTGTATTTAACATTGCACATGCAGCCTTGGCTCCCGATATAAATTGCCTTGTGCTGAATTGAAAAACAAATCAATGCAATGAAATACTGATTTTCATAGTACAGCCTCTCTGGGAGGTCCTTGGTACAGAAGTACCAAGGACCTCCCAGACTTATGTATGACTGTTTTCTGAAAAACGGCAATATGACCACTGTCTGTGTAATGCCAGTACAATGTCATCTGCAGGAAAGACCTTACACCAATATACCCTTTTAGAACTAACAGCACCCATGTTACTAATATAATTATCTCCTCCTGCATCACTGAACATACAGTCCTCCTGAATTCTATCACTTTAATGTGCCCATCTGTGGTTTGGGTTATCTTACTCCACTGCAGATATCCTTCTTTTAAAGCAGATGATAAGAGGGGAAACTGTACATTACTGTACACATGGAAGGTTCTATGGTTCTCTCTCTGCTACACGTAGAGGGCACAGGAAATATCAAAAAGTACAAAGCTGTTCTGAGAGACCTCTGTTCTGTGGCAAAAAAATGTATATTTTGAAAGTTGCAATGTGCTGTCAACCTCATGACAACCTCATCCACAGGCCATTTAATTCTGACAGCATCAGTCTTGCTCCCTCACTCATTTCCATTTCTTTCACTCAACAAAGTGCTTATATCAGACTCTTCTAAAGTCCTAGTTTTCTTTTACATTACGAGGCCTGGTACTCAACTGTATTGAGTGGATAGAAACAACTGAGACCTCCTGCTACTTCTTCCATCCAAAGACTGATCAGCACAGTCATTTTTGGATTTGTACTTCTCCGCCCAAAGCAGAGCAGTCTATTTGCAACTTTATTTAATATCACACTGACAGCTATCCCTGCACATAAGGAACCATAATCCATCATTAGTAATTGAGGCCGTTCATTTTAAACATGTTCCTTATTCTTTTCAGTGGCTAGCTCTGGTAACTTGAGTTCTGTGATAAGTATCACTTGAGTGAAAGAAGCTGGGAGGGATGGAAGTCGATAGCTGTGATGTGGTTCAAATCAGGGACTACTTACTGTTCAGTAAGTTGGAACATGCTGTTTTTCTCATTTTTAAAACACTGAATATTAATATCACAAGGCCCGTCTTAATGATTTATTTAAGGCCCCAATCATTTTAGTGTGTTTTCACAGAGCGTAGGAATATTTTGGCATCTCATTGAACTTTTTCATGTTATATTTTGAATTGAACACAAACTACAAGGCAGAATGATTGGAATTTATTTTCCAGGTTTTTGGTCTTAAATAAAAGTATTGGACAAATTAAAATTAATGGGCCAACATTCTGAGAGTAGTCCCAGAGAATCCCTAACAAGGAGTCCTCAAAGCAACTCTGAGCAAGGAAAGGACATAAACTTTTACCTTAGTGAGGGGGTGTGGTTGATCCGATTGCTTGGTAAGACACATTCTTTGAACAGATATGATTGGTTGTCACCATAGACTGTTTATGAAAATGGATGGTATGTCAGCTCCCCAACAGTGAAGCCAAACATCTCAATACCCCCCTGATGGCTGGCTGCAGTACAGGTCATCTACATATTAGTGAATGGGACATGGGCCAAACTAAACACTCAAAATACACATCAAATATTTTTTCTCACAGACACGCATTTTTGTTGGTTTGTAACGTGGACACCAAGTGAAAATGAAATGGCCTTTGTCACAATATGAGACTGTGAAAGCACTGGAATTGTTTGTGTGATCACTATGCTGATAAAAGGTTGATACAGACCCAAGTCATCACTGCTGCACTGTCTACAAATATCTTCATGTTGTGATCACTTTCATTTCTGGCATTATAGCATTATTGCATTGGGCGGTAGATGTGAGCGCATCTCTAATGAGATCGACCACAAACATTATCGCAGCACCATCTTATCTGTAGCGTTCCATTAACTCACTGTCGTTCAGTGTTATTTCTCTGACCTCTTTTTCTTTCTGCCATTTTCTCCTCTGTTTAAAAAAACTCTTGACCCTTTTAAAAGTCCTTCTCCCTACTCCTAACAGTTTTTCACCTTAGAAGCTCTCTAAAGGGCTAAGACGCTTTGTGAATACCTTTTATCTTTACTGGGATCTAGTCTTAGCTGTACAGGGAAATTTTTGAAAAATGTCACATTTCTGAGAATCCTGTCACCAGGAGAAACTCTTTGTACAGGGAAGCTTTATGAATACATCCCTGATTTTGGCCCTAAATTAAAACTTAAGAAATCACCAAAGTTGTCACAATTCATACTCAGGGGGACATGAAAGTGAAAAACAAATATGTTTGAAATACATCCAATAGTAGTTGAAACATGTCACACAAAACTACAAATGTCAACCTCTTGGATCTCAATGAGAAGACATTTGATCACCTAAATCACATGGATTCATCATATGGCCACCATGAATTTGGGTACTCCTTCTGTCTATCTTCATTTGCTTGTTTCAACCTGGTCTCACAAAAATAAGTGACATGACCACAAACTCTTAACAACACATTATGTGGTGGTAGCACATAATGTGGTAAAATTATATAAATTCTGTACACACATGTTCACATGTGTGTACAGAACCATTTTTCTCATAACTTTAGATGACCTTAACTGAACACGGACAAAAGACAGCAGGAGTTATATCTCACACACACGACAAAAACAAAACAAACAAAGTAGATTAAAAAAAACACCAACAAAACAAAGAAACAAGAACAACAACAAAAATAAAACACAAATACCACCACATTGGTATGGTTATTGACCCCATTCATATTGTTAGAATATGCCGTGGTCAGTTCCCATGTAGGTCAAGCCAAGTCCAGTCCAGTGGGGTCCACCATGATCAAAACTGACTCCCATATTTTTTTCCAAGGGAAATAACTGTGTTGATCTTTAAATTTTTTATCAAGCATCACAAGCTGAACAACATGTCCACCTGTCCTGACATATCTCAGTATCTACTAGGTGGATTGGCACAAAATTTGATACAGGCATTCAATGATTCCAGCAATTTGGGGTTTCTCCTTCAATATTACAGAGCTGCACATACAGTTTAATGGTATAAACAAGCCAAATGGATATCACAGAAATATGTGAAATGACAATGACCATGATAATGTGTTGAAAATATGTGCCGGTACCACAGAGGCACTGTAAAGAGGCACCTGGTTAAGGTAGTGAAGTAATAGCAGCTTGGTTAAGCTTAGATAGAGTAAATAATTGGTTCCATTTAGTACATAATGTAAGGACGCCATGTAAAACATCAAAGTAGGTAAGGTAAAAATAACTCAACAGAGACTTCTAAAATGATGTCAGTTTCAAATTTTGACTAAAAAGACTCAAGAGAGGCCACTCTTAACAGAAGTGGAGGTCACTGGAATAAAATTTGGTCCACCCACATGAACAGTGCACACAGTGCTCAGGTGTGTATCATGGTGCGAATGGTGCCATATAAAGCAGTAACTACTTCAACCATGAAGCTCACGGATTTCTGCAAAGGCAATGAAACATTTCTGTGGCAGCTTTTATTCAGTGTACCTGCCACAGGACTATTCATGCAAGAGGATTTTAATAGGAATGCCCCTTCAACCCATTCACATTCTTTGCCTATAACTATATAGTTATGGCTGATGTGCAGCAGGCTGGTGAAGATGGAGATAAATGGGTCTTAAAGAAAGATGGATGGCTTTCACAAAGTGCTGCTGAGTATTCAGATGTTTATGAGGGTAATATCTATCAGGTGGAGGAAGATTGATTAGCTGTGCCTAATGAGAATAAACATGTCTACCAACTTCTCTTTTAATTGCTATCACTTTTTGCTTTGCTCCCATCCCTTTCTGTCTTCCTCTAATTTCCTGTCACCTTTCCCTCTGTCATGTTAATTTCATATTGAGGCCATGAAAGCCCTCCATGAAATTTAGGATCGCATTCTTAATGTATTTTGTAAAGGACAGACAGCTGTGTATCACAGGCTAAAATTATGCCTCTGTCACTGGAAGAATGAATATATTCTCAGTATTCTTGTTCTGCATTCACATGTACATGTTGCTTTATCCATAGTTGAATGGACAAAAGCATTGAGGCTTTTATATACTTGAGTGTGGGCACAATTCTGGGTTTAGATAAGAATACCACAGCATTTATTAATAGCACTTGCCAATGTGGATGCAAATAAGTAATATTTTTACATTCCTCACCCTGCAGCGAGTCTCAGTGGGAGACTGAGAGTGAGTGTTGGACCGCCCACATTGCACTCAGGCTGCCAACAGCGGTGCATAAAGGTATATGTATGCAATGATTTCCATTCTAAATCAACCCATACAGCCATGAGTTAATTTTGAGCACTTCCCAATAATGAACACTTGTCCTGATATTGATCATTCACTCCAACTAATCTGTATGTACGTCTCTGTGAACACATGACCTTTGTGTATCTTGCACCCAGAACTGTTTCTCTAATTAAACCGCATTGCTATTTTTCTGTTGTATGTCAGATTTGGATCTGTGTACTAATTTGCTCTTCACCCAGCAGCTACCAGACTCATGTGCTCCACTGTAACCAAAACTCAGTCTTTAAGTTATGGGTAAAGACCTCAATTCTTTTGCACTTTTCTATCCTCAGGGTAAAATAAATCAAAACTGCAGAAGAGATGGCTTTTGAAAATGTGAAGTATTAAGGAACTGTGATCAAATTATAATTTACTGTGACAATAACATACAGTGCTGGAGCCCAACATTAAACACATAATTATTGATAAAACATTGCAGAAGAAACAGTATTCTAATATTTGTGATATCTATGCAGGAATTAATGTATTCCTGATGGATGAACTAGTGAAGATAGATCACTGCAGTGCACATTTATCTGCCTGGTATCCACAAATCTATGCATATTTATTAAGAAAAGAGTGTTTTATGCACACACATCATGCTAATATGCAGCAAGAGTCAACAAACTGTATAACAGAATGCTTGATTGGTCAAAGACTCACCCCAGTATCCAATGATAACTTCCTGCCATGAGAAAACCAAAGCTGTGAACTCAAATTTCAGTCGGTCATAATCAGGTCTTACTTCACCATGAGTAGCTTTGGTGAGCTGTGCTGTAACTGTTGATGCAGAGCCATGACAGTGCTACATTTGTTGGAATTAGTGAAGTGTAATTGTGGGAGACAATGAGACACATTTCACAGCTCTGCCATGTCGCTTTAAATGGGATCCTTCCCTCAATTCTAACTAGAAAGACACTCAGAGAGTGCAGACTTCTGCCAAGACTAAATGCCGGCAGTGCTTAAATGATGGTTGCAGCTGATAACAGCTTCCCAACCCACAGGGGCAGGACAACATTGTTGCTAAAGCATACCCATGCCCAACCTCCAGTCCCCCTTGAAAAATCTGAGGTGGGAGCCCTTGTGCATTTCTTTGAACTCTGATAAAAGTCGTAAGAAAAAAAAGTATCCTGTGATTGGGATGCTACACACTTTGACCAAGTATCAAGCCAATGCAACAATGTTGTTTGTGAAGTCATGATTTTAATGTCATCCCCTTTTTCTTAGGCCTGAAGTCTCACACTGTGTCTAACATAAGAAAGTTATCAGCAATACCATTGAGTTGTGGCCAATCAGTTTCAATTAATTTTCTACATTTCATGTTATCATGCCTTAATGTGTGCTAAGTACAACACCAAAAACATTGTGTAGCCAGTGTTTTTGCTCAATGTGCGTGCTTGCTCGTTTCACACCTCGAGTTAAATTTTTGATTGAAAGTTTTGAAAGATTTTGTCCCCTGTGCAGATCAAGCCGAGTGTCACTGAGCTGGTAAAGAGGTCATTTTTCAAGGGGGAAAGCAGATTTTGTCCTGCCTGTGCTTGTACTGTAATTTCAATGGCTTTTACATTGATAGCAATGGAAACAGTGGAGAACACTAGAGGGTAGAATCAACAAAAGTTGGGTTGCACAGTTCAATTTTAGTCTACAGAATGTGGTATTGCATCCAGATTCTCTATATTATTATATTCTAATGCACGCTGGGATTTTCCTCTGGCCATTGTTTAGGAGGTTGTCAACAGCTGATCCATTTTTCATTTTCAGAGGCCAGCACCTCTGTAACAGGTAACATCCTCAAAGCTCTAGTATCAGAATGACACTGTCACTGCTGTCTTTGTAGTGCGATTAGTTTAGCATTACAAAGGTCTACTCTGTTAAATTCTAAATGTACTGCAGGTTTATACACGCTATTCCACTTTGTCAGCTTGTTTTCTTAGTTTTAGTGTATCACATGCAGCACTTAGCTTTTATGCTGGCCCTCTGTTATTGATTTGTGTATTCCCTGAAGCTCTAGCTCAGTTGTACAGTGATGCCTACTCAAAAAAGACACATTCCTACTTCGCGGATGTCCATTTTGACTAATTTATCTCTGCACTTTAATAGACTCTTATTAACCAGTGATTAACAGTTGACTTGGGACTATTATTTTGGTGCGCAGGTTTGCACTCGACTAATGTATTCTTTTATTGATTAATACCTTCTGCCACGACTACTGTCACCTGCTGCGATTGCTCGCTCGTTCTGCCACTCTACTTTTTCCTCTTGTGTGCCTTGTGTGTGTGTATGTGTGCTTGTGCAGTGAGTCAGACATTTTTCTTAAAACCCCCTGGGGGTCTGCACTATGCCCTGTCTGTCTGTGGAGCCCACACAGCCTCAGCAGAGCAAAGTGGTGGTGAAAGGGAATGGGTGGCACATCATGAGTATCTTGCAGTACAACCTGGAGGGCAGGGTAGAAAGACGGGCCAGAGTCCAGTAGAGCTTTGGCTGTAGTTCCACTTCACTGTTTTCCTCCGAAGTTTTTATAGTTATGGGTCAGCTTATGACATAGTTTGTTGGAAAGACATCAATAAACAGGGCCTCTCCTCTCCATGATTCCTCCTCCCTTGCTCTGCTGGATATCCCTTCTCTCATTACTCATGTGCTGCAGTAGAGTTGGCCAGGTAAGAGCTCCTTTACCTGAAACTGTGCTTCCCCTGCTCCTGTTTGATTGACCTTGTGTCTTCCCACTGACATCTCAAATACCTCCATCTGCATCAAAAAGGGGGTGGCAAAGATGACTTTGTTGTCGACAAAGTAGATTTGATTACTGCTACAGCCTGTTTGTAGGCCTTTCAAAACAAGCTGCTCAGCAACTTCAGCTTATTCAGAATGCTGCTGCTAGGGTCCCAACAAAAACTAGGAAATATGACCACATTAGTTCAGCTCTAAAATCCTTACACTGGCTGCCTGGCACTTAGAGAATCAATTTCAAAATGTTGCTGCTTGTGTATAAATCACTCTGTGGCTCAGCGCCCAAATATATTTGACACACTTGTGACATGAACCTTCTAGGAAACTCAGGAAATCTGGGGCTGGCCTCCTGACTGTCCTCAGGGTTAGAACAAAACATGGTGACCACTTTTAAGTCAAAGCTAAAAAAAATGATTTTTTTACACTGCCTACTCCACCCTGAAATAACTGCAAACTACCTGTCGAACAATGAATTTTTAAAATCCTGGCTGATCAATAATCAATCGCATTTAATGACAAATTGAAACCATATATTCTTAATTCCATTATTTTACATTGCAAAGCAGTTATGAGGTCTAGGTTGATTGGGTTGAGCAATTCTTACCAGATTGTCTTTATTAGGAATAAAATAACAGCAAAAAACTGAATGGGACAAACATAAAGTTGGCATTTTTGTTAAATGCACTGAACCCCCCCCCCCCCAAAAAAAACAATAAAGTGTCATGTACGGACATTAATCGCATCGTGACAGTCATGCAAACAGCTCTACTGCAATACTGCGATAATTGGGTGAGGCTCCATGCTAGGTTAGCTCAGTAGCACAAAATAATTCAATATGAGGTCAGCATATGACTGAAGGTAACACTGAGTGTCCTCTAGAATTCTAAATAAAATGGTTTGCAGAGCTGAACTTTTTAGGAAGTCAGGTGGCAGCATGTTTTATCACTGACACAGTTCAAATAAGTAAGCTATTCCTCAAAAATAAAGTCAATGGTGGAGGAAAAAATCAGATTACTGACCACACCACACATATTTGATGTCCACACAGTAGTGATGCAAAATGTTAACCATGCGTCTTTTATCTTGAGGACAATCCAAAAAGAAACAGCACATAACAAATGAGAAAGAAGCATAAAACATTTAAACGCCCAGCAAAACTCAATGGAAGCTCTGTCTGTTAAATCCCAGAGAATAAATCACATCATTGTTGTTGTTGTTGACTGTTTGTTGGAGGATATCTCAGTGCATTCTTCCTCTGTTCTGTGAACGTGCTGTTTATTTGGACTTCAGTATCATACTGCTGAGTCTCTTTTGCATGACAAATGAGCTGTATGAAAAGCCAGTATGTGATTATTCACTGTGTTTTTGAGGCTGGGACAGGGCAGTCTGTGTACACCCCAGCTATATGCCATGATGATTAATTTGCTGTGGGGCTCTTGTATACATTTGTTTTTGTTGTGGCCATTTGAGTGTGTGTGTGTGTGTGTGTGTGTGTGTGTGTGTGTGTGTGTGTGTGGCAGCAAGTTACAGTAAGTTTACCTGTTTAAATATGTACAAAAGGCTTTTAACGACCTTATTCTTTGTGTATGGGAAATATACCAGACTGTGCATATTGTGTATCATAGAGTACATATATATGATAAAGTATGTGACATGGCAAGTTGGTAGAGATTAATCAATTTTCTCTGTGTATGGTAATGAAAAAGAGGAAGTCAGCATAGCACATGGCAATATAGCACCTGATATAGCACCTCCCATGAGAGAGAAAATTGTAATAGATGACAATGCCGTAGAAGTGTTTCTCTTCTTGCTCCCTTTACTGCGTCTTTATCTCATGCTCTCTCTCGCTTCCTGAGACACACACGGTTTAATGCTTGAGGCAGAAAACTTCATGTGTCATTCAATGTCATGTGTCAAATCTATTATGCATGAAACAACACTACACATTTATAGCTTGTCTTAAAAGCTCTCCTTGGCATCAAAAGCCACATGTAACTGTTCTAATCAGACCCTGAAGCTTTCTGAACACAAGGACACTTTTGTCATTTATCGTGCTATTTGCATAAATATTAATATTTTCACATGCAAATATTAACACATACTGTGTACACACAAGATTGTTATTTGTGAAGTCTGATGCCTGCATTTCTGCAAATGTGTCTGCATGACATGTTTATTCACAGTGGGAAACCCTGTGTCCTTAGGTTTTTAATTTATTAATACAACACTGATAACTTCTCAAAACACCACTAAGTCTGCCTCCGGCTGGAAATAATAGCAGAACACCCCCAGTGCTGGCGAGAAAACGGTTTGAAAGACACACGCGGGCATACCCGACATGCAATATTTAAATGAATTTTGTCAAAAGAAATTAGAAGAAGAGCAAGAGAAGAAATATTGTAGAATGACGAAATGGCAAAAATATTTGAGTTATTCAGCAACATAATCTTTAATAACTATTACCTCAGACAAATAGTTGAATTTGCTTTACTTTGATGTAGTTTATATGCTGTAGAGTGTATCATGCAAATTGAACGGAATGAGGTCCTAAGTGTTTTCCTCAAACTGAAAGCAATTTAGGACGAACCCTGCAGCACAAAGTGTTTGCTTCCCTTATGCATAATATCGCTTTATGTGACATTTCCCAGCAATCGATGTGTGCTTTGCAGCTTTATGTCTTTGCCTAAATGCAGTGAGGAATTAAGTATGGCTTTTGCAGGCTAGCGAACAGCCCTCAGCTTAAATTTAGACATGAGAAACGAGGCCAAGACAAATGGACTCAGTACCACAAAGTCTGTCTGTCTGCCGTTATACCTGTCCTTCCATCTGTCTGTACATCTGGCCATATGTTCACTGTCTACAATTTATTTCAGATTTATCAGTCTATCCGATTACGAATCACATTATGGGTTAGAAAAAAAATGGTAAGATACATTTCAAAGTTAGCATTAATTGGCAACCACGCAATGTGCTCTTTTTGTCTGTTTTTGTGAACACATTTTTAACTGCAGGGTTACAAGACTTCTGATGCCATCTCTAAAATGTGTTTTCCAATTCTGGTCATGATATGATATGAATATAAATAAATCATTTGGATTAAAATGTGTGTGTGCTCAAAACTGTAATGTTTAACAAATGAAAAGTTCAGTTCATACAGTGAATGTCTTTGTGTATGGGAGTTCAGTAATGAATACAAGGTACAGGGCTGTCCTTGCTATCTGTCTATCTGCCTGTCTGTCTATCTGTCTGTCTGTCTGTCTGTCTACGACGTGGTCATGACCACAATGTTAGTCAAAAAGCATTGCACCTTTACCCTCCCCCTAACATTCTTTAATTTCTGCCTCTTCAATCTTATTTGCGCGACACTTGCAGCTCTGTGAACAATTAATCAGGCAATTAGAATTACGAAAAGCTGGGATCGATATTTGTATACAAACAATGGATCATGACTACTTGTATTTGTGAAGGGTTGCTTCTAATGACAACAAGTATTTCCACTCATTGCTGCAGTTCCTCTCAGTTCTACAGAGGTTTATAGCTGCTTTTCGCTCATTCTTTTAGTTTTCCAACTTGCAGCTTTACTGCTTTGCTTTACTTTCACTGCAATAAAGTCTATGTTTGAAAAACAAGGAAAAAACAACACAGGAGACAGATAAAGTTATAAACTAGCTGGAGAATCACATGTTGCAGCTTTGTCAATGGACATCTACATCTATATATTATAAGTTAGGTATCTTTCTGTGATATCAACAAATGCACATGGTGGGTTGATGTGGCACCTGGTTACATTTAGGCAACAACAGCACATGCAACAGCAGCACAGATGGTTAAGATTAGGTGACAAAGTCATGGATGGTTAGGTGTAGGACAAGGGGGCACATAGCTAGGGGTAGAAAAAAAAACATCACATTCTCATGGGAAGCAAACACCAGATTACTGCACCTACATCTAGGTTTTTGGGAACCATCCACCTCCTTCTCCTTGTGTCCACCTGAAGTCTAGAAGTCTAGAAGTCTAGCTGTCCGCCGGCATACAAAAACACCGCAACCAGTTCTGTCCTGCCTCGTTCTCAGCTGATGCAATCCAACAACGTTTCATGTGCAAACGAAAGGAGCTTTTTACAGTAGCTCACTTATGTCCGAAAACATCGACAAAGCAAAGCTGTTTTACAACTTCAGGATGAGAACGGACTGTGGGTTTGGATGTACCTGGGAGCAAAAACAAGACGAAATGTGTGAATGTTTCTCTGTGGATGCTGGATGTATGTATGGGCAATGTTTGCTAGAAAGTCCACCGTATCAACATAAAAGATGATTAATTGAAAGGTTTACATCTTGTTTTTGCTGCACTCAGGTAGCCAAAAATCAGTTATGGCACATGCAGTCTTCAAAGGTCATTATAAACATGGAAACAGCATTTGACAAACCAAACTCTCTTTACTTTAAGGTGCTTTTTCATAGTTGTTCTTGAGCTTGCAACAAAATCCTCATCAGCAACCTTAAACTTACTTTGATATGATTATGTCTGCGTTTAACCTATTTGCAAGAAATTATGTGGAAAATCCATTGATAATTCATTTATTAACAAGCTTGATAACATGGCTAGCTTTTATCTGTCTGTTGTTGTTATCTGTAAAAAAACAGCCATCTAACACCATGCTCAGATGTGAGAAATGGGCATTTTGCTTTTCTTTACTGTTCTGAGCATAGATGTAAGGAAATACTTCTTTTCCCTTTTTCACATTCTAACTAGTCCTTTGAACTCCCTTTATCTCTGCAGTTTTTGAGGATTATTCTACTCTGGATGAAAAAGAAACTCATTTTTGTCCCCTCTCCCCTCCCTTATGGCTCTCTTTTCCCTCCTCCGTTTCCAACCCTTCTCTAATCCCATCGTCTCTCCCTCTCCTCTCCTCTGAATTTTCCTCTTTCCCCTTTCTTCTCTTCTCCATTACAGTTCCATCTCATCCTCTATATTTTCTTCAATCCTCACCTCCCTCCTCATCCCCTTTTGTCCTTGACACCCCTCCCCCTCTCCCAATGTCCTCCTCCCTCATCTCGTCCTCTCCCATCTTTGCTTTGATCCTTTTGCACTTTTATTTCCTCTCCAGTCTTCTCTCACTCATCTCCCTAACTCATCCTTCACTCTCCTTGTACCTCCTCTCCTGTTCCATCCGCTACTCCTGCATGGCTGTTAATATTTTCCATTTTTCCTCTCCTCTCCTTGCACCTCATCTCCCCTCTCGACCTTTTACTTATCAACTTCTCTCATCTGACTTAGTCTCCTGTCCCAAAGAGACATGTCTCCAAGCAAAGAAGTGCAGAAACAAAATCTTGACAAAGCCCAAGGATCTGCCCTGCCAGTCCCTTCCATCTGCTCATCTATTCATTTGTTTGTGTTCCCCCATCCCTCCCTCCATCCCTCCCTCCGACTCTGGTGTGTGTCTAACTGCCCCCCCTCTCCCTGCTTGCTCACACACACTTACACACACACATGCATGCACACACAGGCTCTGATTGCGACCTGACGGAGCGTTAAATTACAGCCTCACCAACACTGTTGTGAGGGAATTGCTGTGTGCTCTGCTTGCTGTCTCTTATCCTCTCCTCTTCTCACCCTCCCTGCTCTTCCTCCCTTCTTCTCTTCTATCTTCCCAGATCTTCCTCTGCTCTCTGAGTCCTGTTCCTCTCTCACCTGTTGTTCCAACCTTTATCATTGCATGTCTTGTCTCCTCTACTTTCACCTGTTGTCCCTCATCTGATCTGCTCATCTGATCCTCTTGGGTCACTTGGCTCATCCCACCTATTATCATTTTTTTGTCTCCTTGCATAATTATTTTGTCTTTCCCTCTTCTGGTCCCCCTCGCTGGCATCTTATTTTGTTAATCTTATAAACAGCGTTGCCATCCCCTGCAGTTCACACCAGCTCGTCTCATTTCCCCTTCCACTTTCTGTCTTTTTTCCCCCTAAAGCTAGCACATGCTCTGTAGCTGCTTTCGTCTTTTCTTTCCCAAAGTCCATCCCCTTTATTTCCCTAATTCCCCTATCACTGTCTCTCTCTTGCGTTTCCCATCATCATTTTCCCTCTCTAACTCCCTCCTTTCCTCCCTCCCATCCTCCCTTCTCCCTCCCAGCACTCATTACCATGTGTGTGTCTGCGTCTGTGTCAGGTTTAATCCTGTCAGTGAAAGGTCAGCAGCAGGGATTTCCCTGGGCATCACAGCTAGCAGCTTTAGCACTCTGCATCACCAGCCTTATGCTCTATATTAATAATAGTGCCGGCAGCCGTACCCCTTAATGCCACCAGCCTGCATGTTAAACAGCTAACACCTAGCCCGAGCTCAAGTAACAAAAACCTCTACAGTGTAGGGTATTTAAAAGACCAGCGGCTTTAGCACTTATTGTCAACAGCTAACGGCTATAGCATAGGTTTCCAGCAGCAGCCTTTTGCTGCATGGTTAAAAGGCTAGCAGCTGTGGCAAGGGGGTTAAACATTGAGCCACCGTCGATTTGCTTAGGAGGCTCAGTGTTTGTCAGAGAGCGTGAGGGTTAGCTACTGTTATGTCATAGATATGAGATCTAACATATCAACAAATGTTATATGCATATATATATATATATATATATATATATATATATATAATATATATATACATATACATATACATACATATACATATATATATATATATATATATATATATATATATATATATATATATATATATATATATATATATATATATACACATTTAACATATCATCTCTATATAAACATACATCTGCAGTATACAGCATAATATACTTAATACCACTTGTCATGATTCATCATCCTTCATGTTTCCACATACAATATTAAGTATTCAGTTAAAATTTTTTAAAAAAATGAACAAAAAGAAAGGAAAAAAAAAGCCACAATGTGGCTTTAATTACAATTCGTTTTTGAAGAAAATAATGCACTGTAATCATGCTGTTTTTAATAGATGCTAATATATTTAAGCAATATCCCATGAGATGGACGGCTGTGATTATCTTTGGCACTCAGCCTGCGGCCGCATGCCTCTGACTGAATCACAGCCGTAATGATATTCAGTACAACAGCGTGACAAGCTCTACAAGCACCATTTATTAGTTAACAGTAATAATCGTCAATAGATTATGATTTGTTTGTTTTTCTTATTTAATCATTTATTCGGCTCAGCCAACACAAAAATTTACTCAACTGATGGGACTGAACTGTTACCTAGCAACATGTAAATATTACTGGTAGCACTAGCTAGTATACTTTATGTAAGTTAGGTCTCTCTGACAAATGAAGCCAAAACATCTTGATTGCCCCTTGGTGGCTGGCTGCATAAATCCCACCCCCTCCACGCGAATGGATCGGTCATGGACCAAACTAAAACTCAAAGAAAACGTTTTTTTTTTTTTTTGTTTTCAAAGATGGTTTCTGCCTTTAAGATAGTACTTATCACACTGATGCTTGTAAATTTTTCTGATAAGTTTTAATTAGTTTTTTGATGCCATCAAAGGTGGATTGCGGTTTTAGAATTTTGACATCTCATGTTACACTGTATAAGCATAATTTTTTTGACTTCTCACTACTATCTGCCTGTCTTGTTTTGTTTCTTTGAAGAGTTAAACTACACAAAATAAAAAAAAAAACAGAACCAACATGTGGTTTTGAAAGGTGAAAACAGACCCAGTCAGTCAGACATCTGTCAAGGTAAGTGCACCAGAGCAAAGGTTTAAGTGTTGGTGTTCAGTAAATGTCAGCGTGCAATGGTGGCTAAATTCTAATAGTAAGAGTAGCAAACTTGCAAATGGGAGTGTGCTGGCTCAGCTCCCTGGACTAATTGGAGATACTCAGGTGTGAAAGAGAAGGAGAAAGTCTCTCTCTTGCTCTGAGCAACAAGTGTAAAACTACCTTTGACAAAAACCTCAAATGCTCAGTGACCATTATAAAAAAAAATAAATATTAGAAAGTAAATGGACCACAGTTCCTGAGGGTGGTTGTAAAGGAGGAAAGATTAGTTTTTTAATCAAATGTTACAAAAGAATGGCCTTATGGTCTAATAATAATGAAAAAGCCCTATCAAGAACCAATAATACAAATGAGAAAATACAACACAAAATGAAGCGAAACTTGATAATGATTTCCAATTTCCCTTTCACAGCTGCAGTTAATACAATTTAAGAACATCAGCATGTGTCATTTAGTTTAAGCTAATATTGAGTTTAGCCTAGACACTGCCTCAGCGACCCAAATGACAGATCTCTCGAGATGCAATCAGTTTCCTGAGAGAGCATAAGAGCACAGGGTTAGACGGGAGGGCTTTGGCCACCAAGGGAAAATTCATTACTTTGATCTTCTCTTCACTACATTGGTTTGGGATAAGAAGTTGATGTGTCCCTGAATGCCCTCTGTCTTGTTAGCTGAGATTTGATTTAGTGCTCCCTACCAGAGAGCCTCACACAGACAGGCGCTGCAGTAGAGACATTACTGGGCAAATCAAAACAGGATTATGCCACGCAAAGCAAAAGCTATCTTTGGAAATGGGAAATAACTATTTGCAATTTGTAACAGCAGTGTTATTACATTATGTAATATGAGACGAGTGAGGATACAGCTGCTGGTGAAAAATGATAACTAGCCAAACAGGCTGTTCTCACAAACTGTTCCTAAGTTTTACCACGGAAAGTAATGAACCCTAAATATGCCACATATTTTGAATATCATACATATATCCAATTATATGACTAATGCATTGATGGGAGCAAACAAGGAGGTAGACCTGAGTGGTCCTGTAAGGAGGCAGGTTAGGGCAATGGATGTATCACAAAAATCCAGACTTTCCCCCAGGGCTTTCCCCTGAGGGTGCGTGTTAGGAACCTTGTGAACTGTGTCATTTCAACACGTTCTCATCCCAAGTTGTCGCAATTGCCACCTGTCAGTGGACTTACACATCTACATTTTAGGCTCTAAGTATCCTATTTACGTTCCAGGATGCTGCTACTGTGATGTCAACAAATGCACATGGTGGGATTGATGGTTAGGTTCAGGCAACAAAGTCACAGATGGTTAAAGTTAAGAAGAAGGAAGCACGAGATTAAGTGTAGAAAAAAAACATCACAATCAGACAGGGGGCGAACACGGGACTTCCGCAAAGTCCGGGTTTGTTCGTCCCATCCACCTCCCACCTGCCCTATAGGTGCCCTTGTGTACTTTATATTATGTTGTTACCAGCCGTGTTTCAACCTGATGCTGTCCTGCTGCCTTCCAAGTGCATGTGACAGCTTCTGTCCATCTGGGTTCTTAACTGATGCTGCCCGTGCGCGTAATGGATGGACGTGGCAGCAAGGTAAAGTAAGGAGGCAGGTTGGGGAGGTGGATGTGTTAGGTCACATCCTCACCTTGTTTCTTTTCCTCAACCTAACCACAGTGATGTCACTTGCCTAAACCTAAACACACCCAACCATGTGTCTTTTTCCAAACTGAACCATAATAACGTTTACTGACTAAACCTAACCTCCATAACTGTATGTTAAATGCATAACTGTACATTAATGATATCACTGTTGTGCATGCATTTTCATAGGATATCATCTGAACTATGAGAATACGTTGACCCAGAGCTTTTATGTTATTGTCTCTTATAATATTGTCAGAAATGTCATATCGCTATTTCACCTGTTGGAATGACCTCAACTAAATCTGGCATCTGCATGACTTGTTCAAGCTCAGATGTTAAAGCCTTTCATCCACCGAAGCCAGAATGTTATTAAAACCGTGGGATGAGGTTTTATGTGTCTTATATTTCAAGATTTATTGAGCAGTACTGCACAATTCAATGAACTAGTCTGTTTATTCTGATATCTAAATTAATGTTATTTATGTGCGAGGTCAGGCAAAGTTCAAAATGCCTTCATTCAAATTAGGATACTGCGTGGTTTGAGAGGGTGTTGCATATTCCTTTGCTACAAGGGCTTGTCAGCCTCAACTAACTCTGTGCTTGTCATCACACTATTCATACATTGTTGTGTCTGAGGCTCTGCATTTGCATGTTTCACCCCAGCAACACGCTTAATATATTAAAAGGTGATGGGCTGTGTGGATACATTGTTGTTGCTATAAGAGAGGCGAGACAAATAAAGCTACCCCTGCAAGATGAACATGAGCACACATTAGCATCACTCAAAGATACTTAAATGCCCATTAGCAATTCAAAAATGGATACATAAGCATGAGGGCTCTAGCAGACAAGCACATACCTTGATTATTTCACTCTCTCATATAAAGGCAGAAAAATAAAGACAGCAAGCAACTAACAAGCACTGGAAAGAGGCTTCTGCGTGCTTGGAAAATGCCTTTTCTACCCTTTATAATTACTTAGGGAATTATGAATCTGACCTGAGATCAGCCTCCTGGCATGTTTGCCTCATTCGGCATCAAAATAAAAGGGCATACAATTCAAAGACAGAACTATTAATTACAGAATCAAAAGCTGTGGAAAGGATAAAAAGTAAAGGAGGTAGAGAGCTAAATGCAGAAAAAGGGGAAGTGTGTGAAGGAGAATGACATCCCTTTTATTAGGTTAGTTATGTAATGGCTGCACCATCCCCTGAAGAAACTATTTGTGCCCCATTATTGAATCTGAACAAATCAACCCAGTGGCATAAGGTGCCTGCGCCTGCTACTTGAATTTTATCTTAAAATTGCCTGTCAAAGGGTGGTGAAGTGTTTTTCAGTTTCTTTGTTTAAATCACAATCTTGTCAATAGATTTTGGGGGAAATCTTGTGGGAAACAAAACAAACTACCTACCTCCATCTTGAAAGTTGCAAACTACCCAAAAGCAAAACTGGTTTGCTTATGCATGGTGCTACGTTTTAATGATGAAATGGTTTTTAGCCCAGAAGCTTTGGATTGGAATATGGGTCCAAATCTTAAGAAATAACCTGTATTTGTGTATGAGTGCAGGCAAAATCCACTTTAAATGTAATACCTAATGACATTAAGCCAATAATTTAGTATTGGGAAGCACTTGTTAACACACACATCTGGATTAAAGTGATGCAAAGCAGAGGAATTGCATACATACCAGCCTTAATAGTGTGAATTTTCCCTTTATATTAGATTAAATTGTCCACTTACATGTCATACTTTGATTAACCCAGATAACATGTTTGTTTTGCCAGCAGCTGCTTTGCTGCAGCTACTGGGTGTTACTGCTGATTAGCATATTGCCTGTTTGTTTTCACCTCTTTCATTTAGTTTTTCTAACAAGGATAACAGCCTCCTATTATCGGAGTCCACGTTCATAAACAAACACATACAGACACATTGGAAAGCCCACACATACTGCATGGTATGCACACAGACACGCGCGCATGTATGCACACACGCAGCACAGAGACAGCACATGCAGAGTGTGTAACACACACACACCTCTGCAGAACTACCTTATCATTTTCATTATTTCTAATTTGATCTGGATTACAGCAAGGCTTGTCTAAGAAAAGTTAATTATTTACTTCATGATAATAACACGATTAGTGTGATTAACCCATCTATTCATCATGTATGTTTGTGCTCGGGTGGGGATGTTATTTTAAGAGTGTGTGGGCAGTGCGAAGGTGTGCGTGAGCGGATGGATGTCTGAGCATGCAAAAGAGGTCTGTGAATGCCTTGGTGACTTGTGTGTATCTGTATGTGTGTGTCTGTGTGTGTGTGTGTGTGTGTGTGTGTGTGTGTGTGTGTGTGTGTGTGTACCTAAATGTATGTGTGTTTAGGCCTGTCTGTATGTGCTTCGGCTACAGTGTAGTTATGCTCGCTGTCCTTGAAGCAGGGCTCTGGTAGCTGGGGAGCTGCTATTCACTGTTTACAAGGCAGACATTAAAAGCAACTATTTATTGATGGAGGAGGACTGAGGATTCTCTCCTCCGTGTGAAGAAATCTGAACCCTGAAAAATAGAGACCCTTGAGTGTTTAAAATCTGAGAGTAAACTAAATATAAACTTACATATTTGATTTCAGACATTGTAAGCCTGTGTGTTTTGGGCAGTGTCTGCACCTGTGTGTGTGTCGTGGTTCACCTTTCCACCTCTTCCCTGTGGAAAGCTGTTGCAGGTGGGGAGAGGCCAGCTGTATCTGTTATGGATGGGTGAGGGTGCACAAGGTATTTATGTAAAAATGATTCTCTACCAGCAAAGTACCTTATATATAAATGCTCAGTTTAAAGGTGAACAGTTTGGGAAATTGATGCAGAAATTAGAGTCACTTTTTGAAGCTGGGAGTGGAGTTGAGGGCACAGAGGAACTTTTATAATGGTGAGATGTGATATTAATGTCAGTGCATGTGTTTCATTTGTTTCAGCATGAGTAGAAAACATGATAAATTACTTTGTAGAGCCCAAATCATGCAGCTCTTTTATTCGCAGATGAAACATGCCATCTTTTTATGAGATAAAAGTACAAAATGCAACTGTTTGGGCTAGAGTTTTGAATAATAAATGCATGGGAACTTGAGCGACTGATGAATAAGTAGGAATGTAAGCACTTGGATGAATTATTCAAAATGTCACATAATTGTTAGAAGTAGCTTTCTTCACTTGACAAAATTGTCACATATATGGCTTTACTGAAGCTGACGGACAAAAGTACCAAAAAATTGATTTTTTTTCTGTTGAAGGGATCAAACCTATCATTTTCCAAACAGACTTTCTTTTACCATACAGGAATCAAGCAAAAAATAAATCTCTTGGGGATAATGGCTGAAACTGTACATGCAGCTGTACCCTGTCACCATAGTTACATCATAGTTTGATTCTGATAGGGGATGATTTTTACACGTCATCACTTTCTCTATTCTTTATCTTTTTTTTTTTTTTTTACAGTTAGCTGTACCACACAGGCAGTTCACAGTGTGCATATAAATAATAAAGTTGGAAACTGACACAAACATGCTGTGTTTATGGATGAAGATATGACTTCATGAGTTACAGCACAGTTCCTGTCACTCCTAGTTATGCGATAATTCTGAGCATATATAGTCTGAGCTACTGAGCATATCCATGAAATGCCTTTTTGTAAATTGACTTAAAACATTTGCAGCATTGAATGAAAACATGGCTAGTTGTGCATGTGTAGATATGCACCAGATAACCAGTGGCCTGTTTGATATGTAATGTTTGTTGGGTTGTCTCTCAGAATGCATTGCAGGTATGCAGCAAGGTGTTCAAGCTAAGCTATTGTAGAATGACTATGGTTTCACAACTTATACGCAGGAAATGCTAACTGATTGATTGGGTTTTCTCACAATTCAGAACTAATCACACAATATTCAATTTATCTATTCGCCACAACTATGATGATTCACCCACCTTAGAGCAATATTTGTAGAACAACTATGGTTTCACAACTTATACGCACACAACAGTTGTTTTTGCAAATGTGTTAGGAAACAGTTTCCTATTTACAGCGAGGAGAAAAGAAGCAGTGTTAACATTCATTTGGAGTTGTCTTTCTGGGCACTAGACAAATCTAAGTCCAGCATTCACTCTCCTTCTGGCACTTAGCTGGTCTCCACCAACTCCTGAGAGACATATGTGGCTCTTAAGTTGCCAAATGCCCCTCTGTGTTCTCCAGCTAGTCTCTGACTGTCTCTCTGTTTGTAGCATTCAGCTGGTTTATGAGAGTTTTTCCTTTTTACTGGACTCACCTGCCTGATTTAGTTTCGAACATGGCAGCAGGCCGGAAAACCAAAACCATCAGCTTGAAGATGCTAAAATGCTGTGTAGAGCTGAAGGGAGCTGCAAAATCAGATGAACTGACCCATTGTTATTGTGAAGTTAATGCTTAGCAGGCTCACAAAAAATCTGCCCCTATTGGATTGCTGGTTGAAAAAACACATTATTTTTCTTATATTGTCTGCCTGAGTAAACCTGTATTTCACTATCTAGATTTAAGCCATCCAGTGTGATAACATTTTGAAAGTATTAAAGAGTTGCAAGATTAAAATTTTAGACTGCCATTCAAGCTAGCAAAGCACTAAACAGGAAGTCAGTCGCTTCACTGGCAGAAGTTACCGATCAGGCACACTCAACCTGACTTGGCCCGCTCGGCTGCTGTAAGTCTCTAGCACGCTTGCCTCACGAGTCCGCAGATCTGGGTACTCTATACCTGGAAAAAGAGCTTTCATAGGAATGAGTGGGACCCTGCCTCCATTGCTGTATCCAGACTTCTTTAATACATCCATGGTCTCTGACTTGTCTTTGCAGCCGGGGTAATGACTCTAATGGCGATGTAGCAGCACCTTCTAGTATATGCAGGTCCTGACAGCTCTTTAAAAGCATTGTTTCTGAAAAGGGACTGTGAGCATTTCTCTGTGGATTGAGCATTTTGATACTTTCACAATACTTATATAGCACCCTCACTAAACTTTGAAAAAAAAAAAAAAAAAAAAAAAATATATATATATATATATATATATATATATATATATATATATATATATATATATATATATATGGTAATCTGACTTTTTACAACATGGGACCTTCATATGAATATCATGTGTCACATTACTAGCAAAGAACACATGTTGGAAATTTTCATTTTGAGCAACTGCTGTAATTTCTAAGGTCTTATTTGTGCCAGAATTCTTTATGTCTGCCTATGTGTTGTCCTGTCTCTCCCTTTCTCCCTCTCTGTCTTTGTTGTTTCATCTCTATTTGTCTTTCAGTTGCTGTGTTGTTCTAAAATATGTCAGGGAGAAACTTGCACAGGGCTTTATAAATATCCTGTCAGGCAGGCTCAGATAGCTATTTTGGAAAGCCCATAAAAAGAGACCCAGGGGCAGGAGTCAACGGACCCTCATATGGCGGTGACTGCACTGCTACTCGGCCTTCTCGAGGTAGAACATCAATAAATTAAGATAACAAAAAACGATTTTTCTTTAATTTTACATTTGAACAGCCAACAGTTCCGATCAATATCCTTTTCTCAAAAGTGGAAATTTTTCAGCTTAAGACTTAAGTGTGACTGTTATGAGGTTTCAACAGCCACCCATAAGACTCTTACTCTGTTTCTCTCCTCTTGGATAGCGGTTATTTACTGGTCTAAAGTAGGAGTAAAACCCCTCGGGAACAACATTACAGCATGTCATGGAGCTCATGTGAGAGACAGGAGACACGAGAGCATCAGTGGATCAGATGACTGTGTGTGAGCGCAAAAGGAGCCAGAGGGAAAGAGAGGATCTATAGCTGAACTAAAGTTGCTGGAAAAATCAGTGTTCTGAAATTTAAACAGCAACAGATGGTTGACAGTCAGATGTCAGAGATGTGAAATGTGGAAATTGTCCCCAGTCTCATTTCTCCAAAACACATAGTTACAGTTTCATCAAGCAAAAAACCACAGCAGATTGGAGTGGATGCTCTGAGCAGTGAACTGTTCTCTAAATTCTCTCTCCATCTGATTTTTTTTCTTTCTCATTTCTTCAAAAAAAACATTTTGTGTCTTTAAACTATAGGCTTCTTTACTTTCTTTTCTCTCTGTCTTGTTTCCTTCTTCTTCCTCTCACTTATCAGCCTTCTCTGAGTCTCTCATTTCATCATTTTATCTTGATACTTCATATTCCCCCTCTACCTATCTCTCTCTCTCTCTCCCAAAAACACACATGCACACGCACGCACAAACATACACACACGGATACACACACATACACACACGCATACACACACAGGGCAGTGAAGCAGATGCAGTTGACGTTCTGCACCAGCGAAGCATAACAGTGTAGTTAGTCTGCTTGGCATGAAACAGAACACCTCAGCACGGAACAGAACAGAGCACCGCAGGACTGAGAGCTCTGCCGAGCAGCAGGGGCATCTCACATACTTGTCACGAAAGTTTAAGTCCAGAGTCTCACCTGTTGCTGCACATTGTTACCCCATATTCTCTCTCTGTCTGTCTCTCTCTCTCTCTCTCTCGCACACACACACACACACACACACACACACACACACACACACACACACACACACACACAAACCAGTTTGTTTTCAGTCTGAGAGCTATCCTAAACAGCAATGACGGAAAGTATATAAAGAAACACCAACAACATCTACTAAGGTTACTGATAAATATCTCAACAACCACTGGGTAGATTGCCACATTCATGGTCCTAAAAAGACACCAAAATTTTTTGGTGTTACTCTGACTTCTCCCATAGTGCCACCAGCATTGACAGTTTTCAATTATCGAGTGAAATATTTCAACATATACCTAATTTATGGTTAGGCACAAAGTTTTGGAAGACATGCATGGTCCCCAGACAATGACTTTTTATCACTTTGGTCCTCTAGTGCCACCATAAGGTTTACATTTTACTGCCAGTACAATGTCTCAATAAATATTGGATGGATTTACATGAAATTTGGTCTGTATATTCACTGCTCTTGTGATGATATGTATTACTTTCCATAGCGCTGCACTTTGACTTTAGTGTTAATTAGCCAGTCATAGTACGCTAACATGCTAAACTGAGGCCCTGTCTACATGTATACAGCTTCTTTTATGGTTTAAAGTCCTCCAGAAACATTTAGATCATCAGACCAGATCAAATCAGCAGATGGTGGGACACTTTCCAGAGTGGGATTGTTGCCAATGAGGAACTGAAGGAAGATATCTGCATGTCTCCAGCAACACTCGCATCTTTGACTGAGCTCCTTTGTCCTTCTATTGAGGGGAATCAACTGTGATGAGATTTTCATGAGGTTTTTTTTTTGTTGTTGTTGTTTTTTTTTTTTTTTTTTTTCAAAAAAGGTTATGATAGTCTGGACACTTTACCTACACTGGTGATTGTTTGGGCTCGTATTTGCATTCTAGTGTGGATGGAGTTATTTTGTTCAACAAAGGGACAAATTCATTCTAAAACGGAAACATCTAATGAAATATTACATATTTATTTATTTTATTTATTACATAAACAACGCATTCATTTTCAAAAATTATTTGTATAAATTTAGATAGGGCCTAAGATGGTGAGCATAGGTTTAGGGTTAAAAATTATACCTGCTAAACAAGAGCTTGTGAGGATTGTTAGCATACAGAAAGAGCATTAAGTTCAAAGCAGTGCACCCTTACACAGCAGTTAAAGTGTCTGTAGACTCTTAGTCTGTTTTTACTGCTCATTGGCCTCGACAATGACTATTTAAATGGGCGTTAATAATTCATGCATTTTCTGCTCATCTTCTAACAAGATGAGCAGAATTTATCTCTACTCTAGGGTAATGGGGAGACTGGAGACTATCCCAACATGAACTGGGCGAGAGGCGTGATATATCCTGAACAGTCTGGATGTGCCAGACTGTCACATACATGACACCATCACACTCACATTTACATACCAGGCAAGTGAGAAATTTTTTCTTACCTCCATCTCTCATTAGTCTGACCCATGTGAATCTGATATAAGCAGTTCGATGCCTTGCCATGTTGTGCCCAGCTGCAATCGTATCAGCAAAACAGAATGGCCCATTGATCTGTGCTAAATCGCGTTCTGAGTTAATCTAAAGTCAAGCAGGCCTCCGTCCTATGCTGTGCCTTGTTGTGCTTTACTGTGGTATGGTCTGTCATGCTGTGCTGTACAGTACCATCATATCATGCTGAGCTGGAAAGTGATTTTCCATAGCGCTGCGCCATATCTTTGCTGTGCTGTCCCATGCCGTACGCTACTCGAAAACTGAGGACGCAGGCATTGCAGCAGTGCTCAGTTCCACACGCTTCGGTGATCGCAACTATAAACTTCTTTGATGAGCAGTTTGGAGCCACGCCATCACCATTTGAGAGTCCTGGAAACTGTTTAACAGCAACTCTGACTCAGTGAACCATCCACAGCATTGGAAATACACAGGCAGTGGCAAAGTGTTGAGAATATATTTTTTTAATTGTGTGTACAAGGAAAGTATTGTTATACTAATGCTGTTTGGCTGTTTGTTTCACAGCAGTGCAACTAATTGAGCATCGAAGCTTTGAGTGACAGCTGCTGGCTTGACATTGTTTACTGAGAAACCGGCATGGCTAAAGTGTTCCTCTAATTTGTCCATCTCCTACATACCATTCATCTATCTTTATATAATTGTTTAAACGTAAAGGATGCATTTGAGCACATCTGCATTATTTAGTCAGGGCATGTTTCAATAAATCAAACGATTTCTTTTGTCTTTCTTTGTCCTCCTAATGGATTTGAGGAGGACAGTAGAGTGCTGGTATGCTTTCACTGAATCATCACTTTCTAATTTGGGAAGCAACACATCTGCTACTAATTAACGAGACTGATTGGATCAAGGCTTTCACGGGCACACACATGGGTGCAGAGACAGACGCACAAATTCAAACACACTCACATGGGATAATTTCAGAGAGCAAGAAGCCCCTCGAGTTTGTTTGGGTTTTTTTGATTGTTTTTCTTCCAGTGTCTGTGCCTTTGATGGTGAATGTATCAGTGACATGGATGCGGTGTGTTTTTACTCCCATCGCTGGCTGAATGGCCCTTTCTAGAGCCAGTGTTTGGTTTGTTCTTTTTGGGCTACTATAGAAACAACATGGCAGACTCCACAGAGGAGGATCTGCTTATTCTAAGGTAACAAAAACATAACACTTCTTAGTTTCAGGAAATTATAAACTATGAAAACATAATATTAGCATCATATTTCATACAAACTGCACCTTTAACACAACAGCGTACGGTCAGCATGGAAGGACAATAATGTATGCTGCAATAACAATCAAGATTGGGAATGAGAAGGTTTTATTATGTATTTATTAGATGTCTGAACCTAATTTATTAGCGGTATTGCTCATTTCCATGACCTCAAAATCTTCTAAAAGCCAATATCTTGCTAAGCTAAACTGCTTTACAGGGAATCAGAAGTCTTAGTGGCATAACAGAGAGAAGTTATTGGATTAATCATCAATTATGGATGACCTTCACATATTTTACTCAGACAGCTGGATTATTTTTGCTACATTTTGACTAGATTAACTTGTTTCAAGTGAAAATATTGATAATACTTTTTCTCTGATTCACTGTGGTTTTGATATTTGTCCCCTTACCCCCTTGAACTCACTATTGACATCATTAATTGTGTTTTACAGGAGACCATCTTGCAATTGGATCAATCCAGCCTCAATACAGTGATCAGCGACTCTGGTGGCAGTTTAAAGTTTTATAGCAAGACTCAGGTTGACATTTGAATATGGATTTTCAAGGTGGTCAGAAAATAGATAGAGAAAAGAAGTTTAGTTACCAATACTTGTACAGGCAGTCATGCATCATCCTTAATTCTCCCCCTCAGTTTTTACTCTTAGGAGATATCTTTTCATAAACAAGCAGTAATTGGTCTGTTCCTCCGGACCTTTGTCTGGACTATCTGTGTGTACTGTCCATGTTCAGTGCGAACCGAGAGTAGAAGGCTGGAACCCACTGGCTCTCAGTGACATGTTTTTGTGACATGGCCTTATTCTTTCACACAACAGCTCCTTTGGCTGCTTGAGTTGGTAAGGGCAAAAAGGTCAACAATTGCCAATACAGCCACTTAAAGCAAGTGTCAGCCAGGGCCGTAAAGCAGAGGGGCCAGTGGCCCCTTCCTTACTTCCTACACTCCTTTTGGTTTCCTTGCTCTGAACCACACCCATCTTTAAACTCAGCCTTCATTGTGATTTCATCTAATACGTCTGTGACTCTATCGCATCGACAAGAATCTGTCCAGACAGACATATAATCACGTGTCAAAATATCAAAACAGCTTCTGTGGTGATCTCCCTACAATAGATGTCTCTAGGACCACTTTTTGCCATGATAACAGACAGACAGACACACACACACACACACACACACACACACACACACACACACACACACACACACACACAAACGATACCAGCTGGTAATTAACACAAACTTTCCATCTCATGCATATGGACTCGGTTTTATTGCTGTCTTACCTCTGTCTGGTGTTTGCTCATGTCCATTTTGATTATTTTCTTATCTGGCACACATTCACACTCACATACAGATTGTTTTCTTGACACATACACAAACACTCTGGGAAAACATCTTTATACACACCTTGTTATCAGACTGAGTGCTTTAAAAGCTTTACCTGATGCACAATGTCTCTCACATTGCAAATATATAACTATTACCTAAATGCACACACACACAGGTTATCTGATGACTACACCAATATACAAGGAACATTTTCAAGAAACATACATACATTTGGTATTATTCTATCAGGGTAGCTCCACAAGCTAAAAGTGTTTATTTCACAGTTTCCAGTTTTCTGTCTCTCAAATTTTTGTTCTTCATATTTACTCTTTACTTTTTTTTCCAGGGCGCTCACTCTTCTCTCCTTGTTTTGTCTTTTGTTTTCCTCCTCGTATTTTCATTATTGTATCCTCAGTAGCTCTACATGTGTTGTGCATATCTAATTCCCCAACACAGCAAACAAGCAGTAATGATGACAGAATAAAAAAAAATATATTAAAAAAATCAATCAAAGTAAACCAGTCCCATATCTGTTAAGCACTTTTCAAACCCCATGTTTGATTGAACTTTGAGTGGAAGCTTTGGGGTAAAATGTCAAACTTTAATTAAAGTAAACTGTATGTGATTCGGTTTGTTATTGAGCACACTGTGACCTGACACATTTACTGTTTTTCATGTTTAATTTGAATCTTATCTCTCCACAGTTTTGGTGTCACATATTTAATGAAATTTTCATGACATCTATTTACTGTGTGAATATGCAAGGTTTAAAGCATTCTCCTGCATGTTTACTATCTGCCAACTGATTTATATAGAATACCTTCTGGCAAAACTACTTTTGGGCATACAACAAAAGTGCATTTTATTTCAAGATTAGCATCATGTCAAAAGTAAAAAAAAGTAAAAATATCTCCTTTTTTTCTATTTCTAAAAGCTGGTAAAAAAAAAAAAAAAACACATTTGTTAAATGCGGAGTGTGTAGGATTTTGTGGCATCTAGCTATGATGGTTGCAACCAGCTGAAACTTCTCCTATGTGCCATGTGAACTCCAGGTTAGGATTCCTTCAGTGTTCATTGCTCAGGAGGTTTTTAACAGGAACTGATTTGTCCATTCTGGGCTACTGTAGAAACATGCTGTGCAACATGGCTGACTCTGTGGATGAGGACATGCTCCCTATGTAGATATATGTAAATAGCACATTCTAAGGTAATGGATTGAAATTAGTCTTATTTTCAGGTGATTGTGGACCAAAGAAAACTTATTACATTATAGTCCATTTCCTCCTGTATATCCTCCTGGGGCTGTATTCATAAAACTAACACAAAGACTGGCTCCTAGTGACAAAAATCTAAGTACATTTTGTGGAATTGTGTAGTCTTCTAAGAATTTCTTCAAAGCATCTTTCCCTTTAAGAGAGTTTATAGGATTTATAAGGTGCTTTAGAGTTTCCCAAGTGAAGGAGAAAATGACAGAATGTCAAAGAGGTTGGAGAAATATTCCCGCTAGATGACAATGAGTTAATGCAATGCTACAAATTACATTGTGGAGGCATAATGTTTGTGGTTGATCTCAATAAAGATGTGCTCACATCTCCCAAAGCAATAACGATGTAATGCCAAAAATAAACTGATCACAATGCTAACATATTTGCCAGCAGTGTGATCACACAAAAAGCGCTCTTGCAGCCCCATATTGTTACAAAATTCATTTTATTTGCACTGGGTTTCAACACTTTCAGACTCACAAAAAGGTGTGTTTGTGACAAACAATCACATCTGTTAAAATGATGTTTCATAACTCAAAACAGGATCCCCTCCTTGCTCGGAGTTGCTCTGAGGACTCCTTGCTAGAAATTTTTAGGCTACATTAGGAGCTCTCTGAGAGCGAAACCTACACACTGGATCTTAAAGTTAAAATAAGGTCACTAAAAACACTGCTGTTAATCTTATACTAAATGTGTGTTCAAAGAAAATGTGTTTGTAATTTAGAACGTCACACATATCTCACTTCATGCATATAGGCACACATGATCAGTTTACTTTGTTCTGAGAAAAATAATTTGAGCCACAAACTGACTAGAGTCACTCACTGACAATGAATACAGAGAAACTAACTCAAGCTTAATGACTTTTTCTTTCCAAATACAATAACATGTTACCGGTAACCTACACTGGATTGTGAGCACACTGTCATATGCTGGACAACATCCAGAATTCAGAATAAAAAGAAGAAAGAAGTATTCTCTCTCTCTCTCCTCCTCCTCCTCTCTCTGATGGTCTTTCTCCAGCTGTCACTCAGTCATGCTCTCTCTATTGACTTTTCCTCTCCTCTTTGTCTTCTTCCCATCACTCTTTCCCCGCCTGAGCCCCAGGAGAAATAGACATTCACAAACTCCATCTCCTCTCTCCAACTCTCCTGTCCTCAATTTACTGATCTCTCAGTCTATCTCTATATCTAACTCCCACACGTCACCCTCACAACATCTCTCCCCCTCCCCTTCATCAGATTCAAAATCAATGCTGCTTAAGAACAGCAATGCCAAAGTGTTTTGCACAAGATTTAAAACTGTAAGTGTAATAATTCAGAAGATATTACTGTAGACTTCCGTATGTTATATAAATCTCACTCTCTCTTTCTCTGCCTGTCTCTGCTCCACCCCTCTCTCTACTTTCAGGAGTAATGAATGATCATGTTGTGGTATTGTCAGGGTCTCTACTGCTCTCTCCGCCACCGCACTCCCCCGTCCGTCTCCCTGTCTACATCAACGTGGTGATAGAGAGCCATGATTTAGCAGCCTTTCTCTCTCTTTTTCTCTGTCAGTCTATGTTGCTCCGTCTTGCTCTGTCCTTCTCTCTCTCTCTCTCTGTCCCACCACTAATAGATGGCCATGGTGGGACGGATGTGTCAGGAGAGGCATTCGTGTTGGCTCCATTAAACTGTAACCTTGATACTTTGAAGGACGATGCTATAACATCTCTGTCCCTCACTCAGATTCTCTCACAGAAATAAACAGGTAGCCTGGGAGCTTGTTTCACTTTGTTGTTACATCATAGATTTCCTAAAAACTTGTCTTTCGACTATAAAAATGTAAACATTTTACAATTTATAAGAAATTAGGGGAGAGCAGGGATGGTTGTAACATGGGATAGTTGTATCACTTTCAATTTCTCCAAACAGAGAAAGCTTTGAATCAACTGATTCACTCTGCACATGCTTTTCTTAGTCCTTATTCTTTTTGTGAGGAATTGGCATCCTATGGTAGACTCAGCAAAGTTTATTAAAAAAAAAAAATAACATAAGAACATTTTTGTTAAATTCATTTTGTAATAGCATACCCTGCTTTGTAGCTGGTAGCTATTAGGTAGGCTAGTTCGAAGTTAGATGTAAAATGTCAAAACCTAACCCAAGCAATATTTAAATACAGGCTTGTCTCACCCACACCCACAAACACACACAAACACACACATACAAGAGCAAGCGCAAACACACACAATTAACGTGTTAAAAAGTGTTGAATAAAACATTTTCAATGTCTGAAGTTTTTGTCAATTTGTCAAGACAGAGTTAACAGCTACACCGTTTAAAAGCAAACACATGTAACTATGTATCACAGTTTGAACGCACTGGCATGAAAGAGCTCTAAGATACACACAAAAATGTCCCAATCATGACCAGTCTACCATAAATTATTTTACTAATAACTATAGTAGAAGTAATGTGTTACAGTACTTGATACATTACTTTTCTCCTTCACTCACTCCAATTTGGTCAATGGCACCATCCATTTGAACCCAAAGTTGCCACCACTGATCACCATCAATAGTAAACTAATCATCTAGCTTACACATAGTGAAGCAGCTGGCTAATCCAGCAAAGCAGACACAACATGTAGATCCTCCAAAAAAAAAACTGAGACGGTATGGTGGCTGTGCTTGTGGTGCTGTTATTGGGCCACTGTATTGGTTTTTTTTCCCAATTTAATCTCACTTTAATTTAGTGCTGTGACACTGCTGGAAAGATGTTTGGGTGAAGTGGTGGGTCAGTGCGATGTCTTTTTATTTCTTCATAAACCAACATGGTGCTTCAAACGTGGAAGCTGATGGCTCTTGTCTAGATCATTGGTTAGCTGCGTGTGTTTTCTATTTCACTTGTATGGGACACAGGCAAGTGTGTTGGGCAATATGGAGGGAGTGAGGAGCTGTCAAAAAAAACAATCAGACTGTACCATCCAGCAGCACTCTTTCAAAATAGAAAGTACCAGTGAAATATTCTTTGAAACAGATTGAAGTGAAAAGATACTGGTTTTGATCATTGCATTGGTTCAAGTTTTATTCTGCTATGTAAGAAATATGAAAAAAAAAAAAAAAAAAAAAAACTAAATTTTTGTCAATAATAATTTTCTCCCCAGACTAGGGTGAGTGTTGCCAAGGCTGACTGATTGATGGGGGTAGTCTAACAATTTTAAGGAAATAAACTGTTTTATGGGCACTAAGATTTAAAATGTTGACCTTTTGTGCTTTGAAATGCAATGGTCTGAAGGCCTCGTCTAGTCCTATATTCTATATCCACTGGATGATTTGTCTGTATTAACACGAGTCCCCTCTGTTTCAACTCCAGTCTGCATTTGCAAATGAGAGTGTGTTGTGACATGAATAGGCTTAATATATCTCCATAGAAGATAATAAAGATGAGTGTGCGCTTCACCAGTAAAGTCGATGAACTGGCTTCTCTCCTGATATTCACCTCTAATCCTCTCTGTGAAACAAGCTTGTAGGCATCTTGATGAAACACTTACCTGGGGCATTAACTAATCAATGCCAATCAATGACTTGATTGGGCGATGGATCAAATGTCACCCCGAGACACTGATCTCATGATCGGCCTATTGATTGATTGGTTCATTGACTGGTTGGTTAATTTTAAACTGACAAGGGCAGAGAGGCTGTAGGGAGTACATAGGGTGTTGATGTGTGATTGTCACATGAAGAAAATGTGTGTGTGCTTAGCAGACATACACACATGCACTAAAATTATATAGGATGTTTATAATATGATTATTAGAGAAAAAAATCTGCCAATCCTCACATCAACTGTTTCCAAAAGCTGAATATGACAACAACAGGTACTACATGGAAACTCCCTGAGATAGCAATAACAACTATAAAAACAAAAGCGTGCAGTGCCCAACTTATCAAATATTACTTTTGATACCATTAATAATGTACAGCAAGAGTCACAGCACTGATCATACATGACGGTGAGAGACAAAAAATAGGGGGGGAAATGAGGAAGCTTACATGATAATAAAAAACAAGTTGTCACACAATGCATTTCCATGACTTTTCCAAAGCTTTAAATAACTTTTACTATTTCCTTGACTTTTCCAGGCCTGGAAAAATTGACTGTGAAATTCCATGACGTGTTCTCTACACGGACTGCTTGCATGCAGCTTAAATGTGTTTGATAAATACTACTCAGACTCAAATGGAAACCAGCAGGTTTCTGATACCAAAATGTTATCCTGCTGCCTACAGTTTCTAATCAAAAATACCTATATGTTGTTACAGATTAGGTCCATTAGAACAGCAGGGATCGACTGTAAAAGACTTCTCCAGCAGGGACCCACCAACAACATGTCAAGAAAGGCTGTGGGACTCAATTTGTCAAACATGGCAATTGTACATGAATTTTAGATTTGTTGATTAAAATTACCTATGTTACTGCTGCATAGTGCTTCGAATATACTGGTTAAGTCATATGTGTTGATGATATTTCTGTTCATTTGTATACTCAGTTTTTAAGACAATTCCTCTAGCAGTAATAATGTGTGGCCCATCTTCCTGTCTTTCTCTTGTCATCTTCTGAATACGCTTCTTTTCTTTGTTAATCTCATGATCTTGATTTCTACAACTCATTTTTCCTGTTTTCCTCTAATCACTATCCATCCCTAGTACTCCTCTCTCCAAGGACCAAAAACACTTGTCCAGTTTAGAAATCACTCAACCAGTTTAGTGAACAGTGTCCTTTTGAACTCTTCCTTTACTCATGCCTCCTCTCCAAAATTGGTAACTTGTGGAGAAAAAAAGAAAAGAGAAAGACAAACTCAACAACAAAAACAGCTTAAAAAGCAGAGTGACAGGCCTGCACACAGATGCATGCTCGACTTATTGTCAACTATTTTGTGATGTTGATCCACAAAGAGCGCAGTCACGCAGAGAAATGATAAGAAACAAACTGTTGAAGGTTCAGGAGGGGAGAGACAGTGATGAGGGAGATGGTGATGAGTGTGTGTGTGTGTGTGTGTGTGTGTGTGTGTCAGAAAAAGAGAGGGAATAACATGGATGTGAGATAAGTGTGTTTACGTGTGTGTGTGCGTGTGTGTGTGTAAGAGAGCAAGAGAGTTAGAGTGAGAGAGATCAGGGCATGTTGAGAAGAGCTTTTGGCTTTTCTCTCAGAGGATAAAGCTTGTTCCGGCCTTGTGCTGCTGAGTCCCGCTGAAGCTCTGTCCATGGTGCTGAATCGGCTGGAGGGTCTTCCGCCTCTCTTTATCTCCCTCCCTCTCTTCCTCTCTAACACTTTCTCTCCTCCTCTTGTCTTTATCTTTTGTGTCCTCTGATTGTCTTCTCTATCTCTCCCCTTCAACTTCACAGACGCTTTATTGTTATGAAACACAGCGTGTTGCCACGGCAGTGTCAACTCATTCAGGATTGAAATGGCAGTAGTCAAACACCATAGAGCAGCAACTAATACACAATGAAATACAAAAATGAGATAAAAAATACAAAACAGCTATAAATAGACAATTGTTTTTTAAAAAATACTTTTTTTTGTTTGTTTTTATGCATGGTATCCATTGAAATTGTATTCTTCTGTAGGGCTTTAGCTAAAGAAGTCTAAAGACAAAGACTGCCCTCAGCAGAAAAATGACAGCACTGGTAATTTATTCAAATGTCTAAGCCACAATATATTTACATTTACCTCACAAGGCCTTTGTTTTTACTTACAAGGACCTCTTGTGAACTCTTCTGTTGTTTCAAGGAAGCAAAGGCTGAAGTAGCTATTACACCACCACATACCCTCTTAAAGAGGCCCCAGGGTGGATGGTTGGGTCACACATCACTATGACATGGGAGACCAGTGTTTATCTTTTTCCTACTAAAGTCAGTGGACTAGGAAGAAAGACACTATATAAATATAGGAATTTTAACTTAACTTTTCTTAACCATATCCAAGAATACTCCCTAATCTTAAGTAAGTATCTGTTCTACCTTAACTTTATCAACAGTCACAGTGACTAACTAGAAATGGTTCACATGGATTGTTCTGACAGGCAGGGGCAAAAAAACTGTTATGTTGTTCAACTTGAAAGAGACAGAAAACTACATTTTATAATAACAGTGTTGTCTAAAAAAATATATCAGATAATCAGAAAAAAATGCCCATCAGCATTTCCCAAATAAGCCCCAGGTGGTCTCAAAATTGCTGGTTTTGTCCACCCAACAGTCCAGCACCTAAGTATGCTTAATTTACAATGATACCAAACAGAAACAAACAAGCACATCCTCTCATTTAAAACATGTCAACACAGGGTGTTTGATTTTTTTGTTTGACAAATGTCTTTAGATTCCTCAACTAATCGCTCATACTAATTGCCTAATCAACTAATTATGTGCTAAAGACTTGACTGGAACATATATTTCTATGGGTTTTGGGGGGAAAAAGTACATGTTTGCTTGAATCAGGAAACGTTAACATCTTTGACTCCTTCAAAAGGAAGCCCCCTCACCTTTTCCTCTGAGCAGTGTGATCACAGCCTGTCTTCCAGTTCTGTATTCACTGACTGTATGTCCCTTCAGGGTTTATTAGTCACACTGGTCTGGTAGTCAGCCATGAGAAGCAGGCCTACTGTCTATTTTGGGATGAATGTGTCTCTAGTTTGCATCAGGATGGTGTTATTCTCTTTATGTTTGTCTTTTTCTTTGTTAAAATTTGCTTTTGGACAGATGCTGTAAAGGGCAGGCTTGGCTGAATGAAGCTGTAGGACCAGCTGGCTGATGAAGCCTTTGCTTTGGCCCTGTACAGCGTCGAGAAGCAAAGGTGCTGTTTGCTAAATGATGGTGAAATGAGATAAATCATGTTTGAATTTTATCAGAGGACGTTGACCAAATTATGCCCTGCTGCAGAGTCTTGACGGCAGTAAAGATTTGCAAATTTTTACAAGCAACACTTCTCTCTTTGTATCTCCTTCACCCACTACTTTTTTTCTCTTATAAACTCAAATGGCTTAATTTGTATGTATTTGTATTTATATGGACCAATATTCATGCTGCTCTGATAAGACATCTCAGTGGGATTCTTAAATTCAGCAATGATTTTTTATTTGAGGTTCCCAAAATGAGCGAATTTTGTTTCTCCCTGGGGACACCCAGTCTAATTAAAACATTGCTACTCTATCAGAACCATCAGAAACAAGACCCATTTTCTTGTTCTGGCCAATAGTTAAAGATATGCTGCTGCAGGCTTATTTAAATCTCATCACAATTTGCCTTCAAATACCACCAGAAGTGACTTTAATGCATGTTGTTTCCCAAAATAAATCTCTAAACCCTCCACACCTCACATTTGTTCACCCCCACCCAACACACTCATGCACACATTTATTTTCTTTTATTAGACTGACCTTTAGCCCATATCGCCCAGAGGTGTTTCTACTTAGATTGAGGTTATAGAACACAAAGAAAAAATATCAGAGTTTTTATTTCCCTGGCCCCTGATCTCGGGCCATTCTCTTAATCTGTTTGTGTGGTTATTTCTGCCTTCCTCTGTCATTCTCTTTATCTCTTTATTACCCCCTGCCCTTCCAGCCCAACCACCACCAACAAGCCCAACCCTGAACTATATTGTGTTCTGCCAGCTGTGCACCATATAATTTGTCCCATCTCTTGCTAATCAGATAATTGTAGAACACTCACACTTTATAATCCATGAAATCCTGCAGAATCTGTAAAGTGAGCATATTAATCTGCTTCCCCTGAACTGCGGTATCAGATGCTCCGGTTATCTGTGTCAAAGAGGAAACCACATACCTCTGCATCAAAGGCAATGACCCCTAAACAGAGAGGTCTATGTCACATGTATTACTCATTTCATTCTGCTTACTGTTTAGCTGTCCATTGGGAGAAATCCTCCTCTCATCTACAGCCTCATATAGTGGTTATTACAAGGGTAAGTATGAATTTCTTTCCAGGGACAAATAACACCGCATCACAAATTAAACGTGTCAAAACAGGAACACATAGTTGCAAACTGACAATATGCAACCAGTCCATAATAAAAAAGTGAAAATCATCTGCAGCATATGCCACAAATACAGTTACCTAATACACACACCTTGGCTGTTAGAGAGCAAACAATTGTCTATCTACTGCCAGGAGCCGGTTAGCTTCACTTAGCATTAAGACAGGAATAAAGGGAGAAACAGCCAGCCTTAATCTTTCCAAAGGTAACAAAATCCACCTACACCTCTAAAAATGTCTGTCTGTAGCTTTACAGTATATCTACCATACAGACATGAGAGTGGTATCAATCTTCTCTGCCTCTCTGTAAGAAAGCAAATAAGCGTATTTTGCAAAAAATCAAATTATTGGTTTAAAATTAGAATATTGCTGCCCATTTTGCCCCTATTGGCAAACAGGAGTCCACCTAAGATAAGTTGCAGTTCAATCTATACATTATCATCCCAACTTGTCAAATATTGTCACTTTCACCTTTACATTTGATGCACTGAGAAGCCTATCCTCCTGCATCTGTTGTTGACATTCGGGGATGCTGTGTCCATTTATGCCTGTTATATGCATTGTGTTTGTCAACTACACATTTCTGTTTTTACGGGAAATGTACAGTTTCTGTTTTTTAGATGCATACAGTCTTTTTCAAATGCACCTACAAAACTGGTAAGACATCTTGTACATACATATACTTCCTTGTGCAACACAAATCTGGGGTTTGTTGGACCCATCCACTTCCATTCCCTCCCACCCTGCCCCACTGCGTATCAAACCGCTGCAAAAGATGCTGTCAGTTGATGTTAGAAACTGACACTGCCAAGTGGCATATCATTACGAAAAATTGCCTTTTTGGTGTTTGATATCCAAATCACTGGCCAAGTGGCGGTATTTGAATGGGCTGGGAATGTTAATGGGCTGGTTTAATATCAAATTTTGAACAATAAACAGTGTGTGTTTGGGATATTACGAGGATTTTCATGGATATTTTTATACTTTTACCAGTAAAAACTTTCTGTGTGTTTTATCCCAATAGGGCTGGGGGATAAAACCAAATAGCATTAGCCTATTTTTTTTTTAAATCAAATACCTCAATATTGATATGGCGATGTTATAGAGATGACCATAGGTGCTTTTACAAAATGTTTGCAGGATGAGTTTTTTCATAAATAATCATCATGTGGATGTAATTACTAAGTGGATAAAGGCAAATAATAAGGGGTACTGCGGGTAATAGAACAGCTGTAAGTCTGTTCCGAAAATTATATCACTTTACTGTAATGCAGCCTCTAAAACCAGGAAAAGACAACACAAAGACAGTATCCAAAATCTAAGATGATATCTAGTTTCATATCACAGTAGTGATATAATATCAATATATTTTCCAGCCCCAGATCCCAGGACATGCAGAGACGGCGTATATAAAAAAGAAATGAGCACTTTTGTGTTACCTGAAGAATAATAAGTGATCCCTAAAATCATAAAAAAGGAATTTGTGTACTTTTACCTAAGAACACGCATTCATTCCAACTGACCCCTTTAGGTCCCCGTCCCTCACTTTGAGAACCCCTGGCCGTGTCGATGTGTATTGCGTCTATTGATGGACCTAAACTCTACCGGCTACTTCTCCCAGGCTATGGCATCACGCACAGTCATCATAACGTTTCCGTCCGTTATTGCCAGCTTGTAATCCCGGAGCAGCGACTTGTCAATAGACAGATCAGGACACGGATACGGAGGGAAGGAGACAGACAGGAGAGGAGCGGGTAGGCGGATCGCCTCCCGGGACAAACCGCCGCACAGTGAGAAAGTAGCCGAACTGCAGGAGGGGACGGAGAGACTCACCGTGGCGGATCAGAGCGCTTTTTAACGGCAGGAGGGAAAAATACATGATTTTAGGCTGTTTTTCTACCGGAGTTTATGTTTTTTCTGACCTAAAACGCCTTTATCTATAGGCTGCCAACCTCCGGACAGCACGCGTTGTCCTGTGCTCTCTGTTTTTAGAGACCGACGCCGAGAGAAGAGAGAGGTCAAGACAAAGTCACTTCTGTGGCTGAAAAAAGGGGCAGACGACCATTTACCAAGCTCCTCTGATCCTGCAGTTTCTGTTCTTCACATATACACTCTTCATTTTCTTACATCGAGGCGGATAATCACCTAGAGGATTATTATTCTATAACCAAGAGAAGATCAGATGCAAAGTGCTGTGAATGAGTGAGATGTGTTGGTGCAGGAGTGACAGCTGCTGAATGGAGGAGCAAAGAGCATCTACAGGGGAGATTAGACCGGCTGAGTAGCCCAAAAACGACGACCGTGCCTGGTTTCAACGAGCACAGACACGCTTCCTCACCCTCCCTCTACTCTCTGGACACCGGATCCAAGCGATATTAACCCTTACCGGTTGGGTGTTTTCCTTTAAATAACCGATTAACGGAGTCTTAACGGAAACGCAGGGAGCTCATGTGGAGACCAAATGAGTGCGCAACGCGGCGGTGCGCCGGTTTAACGGCGCTTTGTCCACGCTCACAGCTCTGTCCTAGTGGATCAACGGCGGACACCGGATTGCTGTAGGTTATCGGCTGCCACCGGTAGTGTACCAGCACCACGCTTTTAATGCAAACTCAACGGGAGCTAAATTGAAACGCCTCTCTTGCCCCGCCACCTCTCCAACAAGAGCCCCGCAGCGCGACCAGCGTTGCGCGGTGCAAGAACCCCCCTACCAAAAAGAAGTGGATATGATTTCTTATGTGGTTCGAAGATTTATCTAACCAAGAGGAGGAATATTTAACCAATATTTGCTAAGTGGAGTTCTTCACCTGGTTTGACAAAGAGAGGGGGAGATAACCGGAGGAGAAACAGCCCAACCGGAGAGGAAGCGAGGGAGGCGCGCAGGTATGACTGCCTCTTTATCTACTTTTCTCGTCTGTCCGATAATCTCACTGTTTCCTCTCTCCTCTGCCGTCTCCATCAACCCGCTGCTTTCTGCGTCTTCACACTTATGTGTGCTACAACGTTTTTAAGAGGTTGATTTGTAATTTTAGGAGAACTGAATAGAGTACACACAGTGATGGATAAAGAGGACAAGAGGCAGATGGGGAGATAATGGCGCTGGTGTTTTCTCTCTCATACGATTTAGAGATGGTGATATCCTCTCTGTAGATTAAAGACGGGAGCGAGGGGGGTTGCTGAGAGGCTTGTAAGGCATGAGGAGTGCAAAGAAATAGGTCTGGAGTAGATGAGGAGATACAGTATGAGCAGAGGTAGCATGGGAAGATGAGGGGAGTCTGAGAGTTTAGAGGAGAAAGGGCGACGAGGGAAGGATGGATGGATATGGAAGAAAAACTGAAGGGAGGAGAAGGTCGCAGTTGATTAAATTCGGGGGGCGCCAGAGCTGGGGGAGCACAGACAGGGGGAGAAGTGAGACAGGAGGGACTTAATGGGAGTTGTTAGGGGAAAGAGAGCAGAGGAGAGGGTGCTGTGATGGAATACAGAGAAGGAGCAGAGAGGAGATGGGCTGGCTGATAGGAGAGAGGTGTTCAGGGGGGAAAGGGAGAGGAGAGGACATAATGGCAGGTGAGAAGGAGGACTGCTGGAGAGGTGAATAGAGAAAATAGGAGAGGACAGGGGAAGGTAATGGAATGAAATAGATAGTGGAGCAGTCAGGTGGAAAACGACTAAGAAGATATAGGAGAGGGATGAGAAAAGATAGAAAGAGCAGGTGTTGCAGCTGGCATTAAAATGATCCCATAAGAAAGCTCTAACAGCAGCATGCTAGAGGCCAAGTGGAGAATACTCTAACAGTACTATGCTGTAGCTACTGTGTGGTATTATCCTCCTGCACCATGGAGACAGAAGGAGAGACACCGAGAGAGAGAGAGAGAGACAGAGGAGGGGATGCCACAAAAAGCTGCACACAGCCAACAATTTAGTTTGCCGTGTCAGCTCATCAGCTCCTCTTTACCTGGTAAATTTTCTGGTCCCTAACTGCCCCATTTGCATTTTGATGGGCTTTTGCAATGGCTCTAAGCCACCGTAAAACACATGTAAACACACATGCAAGATTAAATGAGGTTGGGGGGGAGAGGGGGGTCGCTCACTGGTTTTCCCTGCCTCAGTTTCCAAATGTGTATACCTGTGGCTTAGCTGTAGCCTCAATATTTCAATCTGTTTTGCCTACAGTGCATTTTGTCAGTCTCTTCTGCTTGTGTTGACACATCTTGTTTGAAAGTGGCTTGGAACGCTGGCAGAAAGAGTTTTTAATGCATTTCAGATCCCAATCTTAATGCATCAAATCATCTTGTACAGTTAATTATCTCAATATGCTGCACTGCTATGGGAAATGCTGGAGGTAAATGGAATCATAAAGAGCACTTTCTTTCAGCACGTATCTTTGATCATGACCCCATCTGCACCACGACATTCACAGTAAAACTCAAATACTGACAGATTTTTATTAAGATTCAGCTTAGAGCCTCAAACTTGGCAAATATGCCCAAAGAAGATTGCAGGCTGACTTTCCCTCCAAACCAACACGAAAATAAATTTCAATCGTGCTTGTGTGTAATTAGTAGTTGATGTAGTCCTAGAGTGGGCTGTAATGAGCTGGGCCTCGATTCTCTAAATCATCATGGTAACTGACATTTCTGTCACAGTGTGCGTGCCAACATGCACACAGGATTCTGGGTTATGGCTCATATTCTGGTCAAGCTCTTATGCGAGATGCACTGCTCATGCATCTTCATATCCCTCTCATGAATACCACTATACGTGAATAAACGGAATATTCTCACACTGCCATGGAAACAAAGTTTGCCCAGGCGGTCAAAAAATAGAAATAAAATGTATAAAGTGCCTCAGGGAGACAGTTTGAGGTCCCGCTATTTTAAATTTCTCATGCCATAACATGTTTTATTTTATTTTTTTATGTGCATATGAGACATTTACACAAAGCAACTCAAAAACAGAACACTTGAGAATCCTACAAATGACTGTAAATATACGTATGTGCATGCAAAAACACTAATGAACAATAGTTATGTTTTCAAAAGCATTTTTCGTTTTGTTTTTTTGTTTGTGAATTCACACAATCCATGATAACATTTTACATGTTATATTTATTCATGTGAGAAAAGCTGTTTGCGTTCTCTTTTTGGAAAATCACATTAATTGTTTTGTTTCTTGAAAACGCCTCTACTCATGCGAGTCCTTTTCAATGAGTGTATGTTAACACCCTCATTTGGTAACTCAGAGGACATTATAGCACACAGGCTGAAAACATTTTGCTAAAGTAAATGTATTCAAAGTTGTTGGTCATTATTGCGTTGCATTGCAGTGCTTCCACTTGATAAGCATATCAGTCTCATAGTGGGCAAGCAGTTAAAGGAAGAGCTAGACTTGAGAAATACACATTTATGTTCTTGCTGAGAATGCGCTTAGCAACACTACTTTGTGCTTTCTTTTCTGCAGACTAAATATGAAGTTATTGTCAGCTGCAGGTTATCTTAGCTTAGCATAAAGACTGGGGACAGTTGGAAACAGCCAGCTTTGTCCGAAGTAGTTAAGGACAATGTATCTATATTATAGTGATATCATGATAAGAGATGAAATATCGTTTTTGACTTTGGATATCGTAATATTATGGGTGTTGTCTTAAATACGGCATAGTGTTAATATTTTGTGAAAGCACAAACAGTCAGCTCTATAATATCTTTGCAATATTGTTATTGAGGCATTTGGTCAAAAATATTTTGATATTTGATTTTCCCCATATTGCTCAGCTCGAGTCCAGAGATAATAAAATTTCACCTACTAACACGTCTAATGTTCACGCATCAACAGCTTATATCTTGTGTGTTTCATACATACAAAAACCAAAAAGTATAAAAGTGACACGTTGTGATTCGGGCTATGTGCAGGATAATTTTTTGGCCGGGCACAGTACCTTCCTGGCATCTCAGCTGGTTGCCTGCAAACCTCACAGTGATGACAAGACTGCATGAAGTTACTGCGCCAAGGAAGAAAAGTCAGACATCAAAAACCTCTTGCAAAATTACAATGTGTTAATTTTGCACTTCAATTTTTGCATGAATTAATTCTTATTTTGCTGAGTTTAGAGGCGGTATGTGGACTGTCAGTGTTGTGCATGCTATAAGAGCACTGTTCATTTAACATGCTCATATTTTGGGTGGACACTGAAGTGAACACATCAGATTTGCACTGTCACTCTTGCAACCATTAATGCTGCTCATTTCAAAGCACTTGAGGATTTACGGCAGAATAGACTGACCACAAACATTGGGTGCAGCAATTCACCCTTTTTGATTTCTTTCCACCCCTACTTGCGCAATTAAAAAACAACAAAAATGCGCGCACACACAAACACAAAAACACAACACTTAAAAGACAACACAGCGCAGCTTACCACTGGCATTCGATTTTGGAGTGGAAGATACACAGTCCTGATAGTTTATTTGCCAATACCTGGCAACAAGCCAAAAAGTCTATCGTTTGTAGTTTTACCCTCAAACAACTTAATCCTCCACTCTGTAAATCCACCACTAAACCACGCAGCTCCCTGGCCATCCATATCCAGAGACAACTGCAGCACACTGGCCTGATTATGGAGGAAATTGTCTTGTCTTGAGCATCACTTAGCACTGGTATTCTTAAGAATTGCTTTCTTGTGTGCTCTGCAGAGCTGAAATCATAACACAACTTTTAGCTATAACAGCTGTAGTGAAGTCACTGGTGGAGCCCCTACCAGCTTGCTTGCAACCATGTATTTTGTTTTTTAACTGCTGCATAATTTGCTTCATGCAGGCTAAATTACATTTCCATTGCATATACAGTATACCTTTACTGCACCTCTTTTTTCACTCTGCATACACTCACATTGGTTTTTCTTAGCTTTTAAGAGTAATGGTTGTCTCTGCATCTATCGTACTATACAGTAATTTATTTAATTTGGGAAGTGGGCAGTGACAGTGACATTGATATGCAGGAGAATGCCTTCAAAAGAATAGCTCCTAGCATCTCATAGAAAAAAAGACATTGATGTAAACTTTTTTTTGGACTGTTAACTTGAGATAGCTGTTGTGAAATATGAACTTGCATAACACGCATTACACTAGACTTTGTTATATTTGTTTCCCTATCTCCATTCCACTAAAACAAGCTAAGCTAAGTGGCTGCTGGCCCAGTTACATATTTACCAGTGAGAGACTTGTATCTTTCATTTAATCTAACTCTTGACAATAAAAGCCAAAAAGCATATTTTTTTAAAATGTGTAAGTATTCCTTTAAGCCTCAGATGTCAAAATGGATTAAGTTAGGACAGACAGGATTGGCAGACTCACATAACACTGCACAACCAGTTCAAAGGTGAGTGCAGGAAAGGCGGAAATTTCCTGCAGCGTGGAAGGCCAGAGACTCATTTGACCCCGATTTCCAGTATGAAAACAGGCCGTGAAAGTGGCGCTTCATGATCCCTCTGGCTTACTGGGGTTTAGGCTTGAGGTTACCAAAAACCTACCAGTGTAATAAATGGGGCCAACGAGTGTGAGAAAACTGCTGTCAGACCTTCTGATCATTTTGTCATACATATACTGCTGTACTATCACTCAGATGCCTATAACTCTGATGAGCAAATGGCTGGTTTCTTCACTCACTCATAATTGACTGCAGCAGTGATAGGAGACTGATGGAAGATGGCATTTGACAATTGAAAAATGATAGTCCCTTAACACCTTCCCCACTTCTGCAAGAGTATGGATGGTACTTCATGTTTTCAGTTTTTGTATTAATCATGTTGAGTCAGAGAAGGGCTTGATTCATGGAATAACATCATACCCATTTTACTTTGATTATTATTCCAACATAATCTTGGACTGTCTCTATTACTACAATGGCATGAAGGATTATGCAATTATAAGTCCTGAGTGTCATAAGTCTGTGCTAATATTGTGGTTCTGACCCATGAATGGCCACAATTCCTTGTAATGTCTGACTAGCTAGAGAAGACATCCAAGCACCCTTTGAACGAACTTTGGACAATGAAACCTTTTTTTTTTTGGCGCGATGTAAAATACCTTTCAGTCTGTCAACATCAGATTGAATAATGAAGCTCAAGAGAAGTGTAAATTCTGAAGGAGTGTAAGTCTAATTGATTGACGTGTCTGTATGAGCGAGAGAGACGGAGCAGAAAAGAAAGGGAACTCACACGGAGAAGCTCAATGAGTTTCAGAGAGAGACGGAAAATACAGTTTCATCTCTGTGGGAAGATGATGTTAAGAGGTCTGCAGGTACAAGAGGCTCACACAGTTCCTATTTCTGACTTAGTCTGCATGTATATTTGCACAGACTGGCATATGGATATTCAGCCCGTTCTCATACCAAAGTTGTCAAATACTGCCATTTTGTTGGTGATTTCCGCTATCGAGCAAAAAGCCACTTTTCGCAATGGTATACACCGCCGGGCAGCGCCAGTTTGCAACACCTGACAGAACCTTTCATGGTGTTATGATACGCTGTGTCGCCAAATGGCACCTTGCAAGACAGTATGATACATGAACAGGCAGCATCAGTAAATAACACGGCCAGACAGAACCTGTCGCCACCATATTATACGCCATTGGATGGCATCAGGTTAAAATGTTGTTGTAATATATGGAGCCGGAGGGTTGGTGGTTGGGGTGGTGGATGCATCCAACAAACCCCAGACTCTCATGGGAGCCTGGTATTGCAGTATAGAGCAAAACCATGATGTTTTTTTTTTTTATATAAACCTAATCACATGCTTGTGTTCCCTGAACCTAACCATGTGCTTTTGTTGACATCCCAGGGTTGGTTGCCATGTGCTTTTGACATCCTGGCACCGTGGAACTTCAACAGCAGATGCAAGATATATACATTGATCGTAATATGAAGACATGAAGTCCACTGACAAAGCGTCAATATATAACAACTTGGGATGAGAATGTGTTGTGATATTTTAACATGTCTTTTTATTTTAACAAAATTTAAGATGCTCAGGGATGGCATGATCAGCTGCAGTAGGTGCTATTCATTGCAAAAGTAAAAAAAAATGGAGTGATGTTGCACTGATAAAATACATGCAAGAAAGGACTGGCTGAAGAAATGGACAGATGAAAGAGGTGGAGGTTTGAAACGAGAAAGGCTGGAGGTTGTAGGAAGAAAAATAGAACACTGGAGGCTTTTGAGGGGGGATTGACCTTTATTCAACAAGACGGGTCAATTAAGAACAAATTCTGCATTTAGGTAAAGCAGAGAGAAGAGAAGGAAAAGAAAAGGAAATATAAAGGGCAATGAAGAGAGGGGAGAGAGTAGGAGAAGGAGGGGGGAAATAAAAGGAAGGGACACTTTATGAGGGAGATGATGAGGATAAGAGGAAGACAGATTTAGATTTGAGAGAAAAAAGAAGAGCATAAGGTGAAAATATTTCAGCGCAAAGCTCAAGGTGTGAAGAGTGTGATATGGCGACACACTGTTTTATAGTTTTAATGTCCAAAATATGTCATCATGATGTTCTCAACACTGCGACATGCTGTCCACTACAGTAGGGGTTTAAATGTCTACACGGCTAGTGTATGTGTACTTGTGTGTGTGCATGTGCTTGGCAACAGATGCTGGTTCAGTGGCGCAATCCCACCTCACCAGGGAAGAGCGGGTGAGAGATGCTGCTGAAAGAGAGACAGAGAGAGAGAGAGAGAGAGAGGTGAAGAGAAGGAGGGAGGGAGGGATGGTGCCAGGAGAAAGAGAGGGGCGAGCAGTGAGCTGAATGCCAAGCAGCATGGTATTAGAATAGTGCTGTGTTGAGCAGACAGGCAGAGGGATATAACAGTGCTCAGCTAAATCACAGTATCCTTTAAGTTTCCAAACTTTGTCTCTGGGAATGACAGTTTTATTATCTTATTTTTTTCCATTATCTTCTTTAACCAGTAACAAGTTTTGCTAATTTTAGACTATGCTTCTTTAACAAGGATGTCTTTATTTGTTTTTTCACAGCCCAAAACAGATTGTACTGAACAGATACCGCTTTCCCAGCAAAATTAGTGCGTGCACCCAGGTTTTTCAGACAAATGTTGTAAACACCACGAGTCTGCCTTTCTGTCAGCTGTTGTTTGTGTGGGGGTAGTTTGTTGGTGTGTCTGTGTGATGTCACAGACAGGCAGGAGAACAGCTAAAAAGTAGACAGAGGTTTCTTTTATTCTCAGTTATTATTCAGTCTCTATTTCGAACTGCGGACTATTTTGGATCGGTGTTTTAGTGCTGCTTTTGGAGAAAGCGGACGGTAATACGCGACGGCGCTTCATTGCATCTCGCCGATTAATGAGCCGAAATTACATGTCTACTACAAAGTCATTTGACCTGTGTGTGAATGCAGATTGTATAATTTTTGTTTAAAATAATTAATAGAATATTTTTCATCCATATTTTTTTCTGTAATCTCATTTTGCATTAAAAAAAAATCGTGAGAAAATCGTATCGTGAAATTTTACATAGTGGCCATACGTGGAATTACACCGTCTGGGTCTGTCGCATAATGCAATGGGGTCTTTTTCCCATTGACTTACATTGAGAAAGAGACATTTGAAAATCAATGAATAAATTTTTGTGAGCAACCAAAACCTCGACAAAATGACTAATTTATCTACTATCAAGATTGAATCCACTCAGTTCTTTAACCTTTCGAAAGTCTAAAAGAGACACAAAATTAAATTATTTGGTCATTCAAGCAAGCGAAGCCCTAAAATGGAAGTCAGTCACTCGACTGGCGGAAGTCTGCAGTACGCAAGCTCTTTTGGCCCGATAATGCAGAAGATCCGTATACTTTCATACCACAGAAATAGTGTATTTTTCAATTGGAATGAATGAGCCTGCATCCACCACCCTTCCCACCCACCCTATAGGCATCCTCTTGCTCCTTATGTTACATTGTTACCAACAGTGTTTCGACTTGGCGCTGTCCTGCTGGGTTTCATGCGCAGTTATCAGATTTTGTCTGGCTGCGTTATCAAGTGATGCCGCCATTACATGTATCATGTGAATAAAACGTGACCTTCTGGTCATCTGCTGACATATAATACCACCGCGACAGTCTCTGTCCGGCTGCGTTCTCTGGTCACGTCGTTCAGTCACGTGTCATGTGCAAACAAAAGGTGCCTTTTAGCATTGCGCACTTATGCCAAAAGCATAAGGGGGTCGCCTGGTGGCAGTTGGTAGACTCTGGCTTTGGCCCTTTGCTGCATGTCATCCCCCCTCTCTCCCCCCTTTCACACTAAGGCTGTCCTGTCAAATAAAGGCAACAAAAAGGTCCCACAAAATCTGTCAGGGCACCGCTATATCGCGATTTAGGGATGAGAACACCGTGATTTTTCTGTTGATTCAGCTTAGGCGCTGTGAAAAACACTAATTTTTCACAGTCATTCCAGTTGAGGATATCCTGTGTTTTACAGTTGATTAAATTTTTATGATCGAATCCTGTCTTTGTTTTCTGTTTTCTGTTTGCAAGAGCAAACGTAGGGCCATATGTCCTTGCAGCTCAGCGGCTGGTTCATAGTTAATCAGGAACCACTCATGCAGAAAGTTATTATTATTCCAATTCACGAACTATTAACCACTCATTCAGTACTTATTGCTTAATTATTAGGTACTCTTTCTGTGCACCTCTGAGTAGAGTGATACTCAGTATATGATTTGAACTTTACTGGTGCTTTTCCTCTTCAGTGAAACAGCTGGTCTTTGTTGGAGTGTGTCTGTCTCTGTTTGTATCCCTGTGTTCGTGTCTAACTGTACCTCTCTCCTCTGTAATTGTCTTGGTCTGGGGTGACAGAGCAGGCCTGACAAGCGAACCCAGATAGTGAGTGGAGATAGATTGAAGAGGAGTGTCTGCTCTCTCCTCTATCTCTCCTCATCTATTACTCGTGTCTGACAGAAGCAGCGCTGCATGATGGATGGATGCCTCTCTCTATCTCTATCAACTTCTCACTCCGCTCACTCACTTTCCATCTCACTCGCTCATTTTTCTCCACGCCGTTTCTGTTCATCTTCCTGTCATTTGCTTCCTCCATATTTTTGTAATTTGTCTCTACGTTCTCTCTGTGACTATCTTTCATTCTTTCTCATTTTTTCATTTTTTTCTCTCGTCCTCTATAAGGTACTCTCTTTACTTCCTTTAAAAGCATGCATGGTTAAGTGTGTTTAAATGATGTTGTAGAGATCTGCACAAATCCAAAGTTTCAAATAACTGGGACAGAGTCATCTATCACTCTATGTATGTTGCCATTTATCAGTCTGCTGTGTCTTACAGGCGTGGAGTGTCTGCTATCTGTGCTCTCATTCAATTATCTACACTTAGTGCTGCGGGCACAGTAGTTTGACTTTTCAGTTGTAAATGAACACAAAAAAGTGCACTTGGCCCCAAAGAAACCTAAATCAAAAATAGTAAAACTGATGCAATTTGGAAGATATGTCAGAGTAGTTTGGGGCTAAAATACAGCCAGCAAAGCAATAAAGCTTTCCACAATGGTTTCTTTAAATATTTAGTTTTGTGTCCTATATTGTGGTTAATGAGTCAAATAGACAATACACATTAATCAAAAGAGAACAAAATGTAAATAGGCCAGAGCAAACCAAAGGGATCATTTTCATGTAGTGTCCCCAGCCAGATGTTAATACGCATAATATCCGAGGACAGTGGAGTGCCAGTCTGTAATTGTTATGGCAGGAGCCAACAGAGCTTGGATGGGATTTGGACAGCCTGTCTTTATTCCCAGCTTTAGTAAAATACAGACATTCATGCTGTCTCCACCTAATAACAGTACCTTATACTTGTGAAAGTCTCTGAAATGTTACCCAAGACATTTTTATCTCAATTCTGCTAGGGTTGGGTACCAAGACCAGTACCTATATGACCAGTATCTACCAGACTGAATCACAAGAAAGTTTTTTTGCCTTTTTTTGGTTCTAGATTGTGTACTTAGCACGTGCTCGCCCGCAAGAGAGCGAGAGAGAGAGAGAGAGAGAGAGAGTAATGGTGACACATGACTGTGAGGCTGTAGTGACTGGTGACTGGAGAATGAATTCAAATCCAATTCAAACCTAGCAGTGCAATTTAAGTACAGTTCAGGTTTTTTGTGAATGAATAAATGCTACAAATACTTAAGGTGGACTGTTAAAATGGACCAGCTATTCTCATTGTGGTGATAATCTCAGCTGTTCCGAAACAGATAATGGAGAAATGTCTGGCTGCTGAGTCTCTCTGGAGTTAGGGCAACTATTATCAATCCTGACTCTGTTTGGTTTTTTTTTTTTTTGGCTGTCTTAAGTTAGGTTTTATTTATTATGTGGTTTTCTTTAAGTGATTTTTTTCTTTAAGTGACATTTATTGGGTATGCCCCCAGAAAGTTGGAGATTTGAATCACTAGTCGGAGACCCCTCAGTCGACTGAGATTGCTTCAAATCGAGCAGTCATTTTTGCTTTGTTTTTTTTGCTTTGCAAGTCAATGTTCATGGTGTTGCTTATTGATGGTCTGTTGTTTGCGCCGTTAGCTTGTTCTACATCACATGAATGCCACTGTCACACTGAACATCCTGCTGAATCCTGTTCAAACTTTAAAACTTTATATGGAAAAAAATAAGAATTTTCAAGGCCGAGCTGGGTTTATTCAAATATACTTTAAACTGTTATGGGTAAATACTTTGTTTAATTTCACATTCAAATTTGCCCATGCAATAAAAAAGTAGTTGTTTAATCTCACTGACAATCAAAGATTTCATTGTCCAGTACACTATTTTTTAACAATGACTGAAAATGGGTCGGGATGTAAAACCTGTTGATACTGATCCACAAACAATTCCCGTCATCGGCCTCAGTGCCAACTCTGCAGATTGACCCTGGACATCCATAGTTGTTGCACACATTGCAACGCTAACATAGACACATGGCCTTGAAACCTTTTTAATGGTTGATGTTTACAAGATAAGTACAAGATAAAGCCCCCAGAATCACTGACATTCCTGTGTTAGGTGGAAAAAAAATAAATGTTGTTGAATGAAGCAAAAAAAAAGGAAAAGAAAATGTACCAATGGTCAAAATTGGCACATTTCATTGTAACTTGACTTCTTAATCTGCTCATCAAAAGAAAAGAGTCTGAAGGGAAATTCATTAACCTTTGATTCTGAAGCTTGATCACATACCAATTATTCACCAGTTATATGATGTGTTTGTACGTGTTTCTGTGTGTCTATCTCAAGTCCATTATCTCTGTAACATGCTCTTCATGTTCTGTTGTCCATAAGTGCACTGATATTTACAGCTGTGTGTGAAGGTTTCATCAGGCAATTTAGTCCACTGTAAATGTCAAATTTAAAAATTAATTTTCATTGTGACAGAAACCAAAACTGGCAGGCTCTTTGCCCAGGGCTGACCAGGCCTTTTATGTAGCATGGCACACATTGTTTTGCAGGATGTCAAGAAATGTGAGACCTAATTACTGAATTCTCAGAGACACTACACTGTTATGATCACATTAGGACCGAGCAAAACATGATGAGTCCATTTTATACAACATAAATAAAACAATTATGTGGAGCATGAGCTAGACATTGCGATTGCTACTAATAGAAATGTGCTCGTCTTTGTTGTTGCAAATCAGTGACAAAGGCTAAAGTACACAATATTTTGAAGCAATACAGTTGACAATTTGTCATATGTTGAATATTTTTTTGTTTTACATTACATACAACCAGCTACACAGAGTCACTGATTTTGATTTTACTGCATTCGTCCTCTCTCTATTTCATGTGCTTTCTATAAACTACACTAGTAAATTATAATTTGACAAAGTAATTTTAACTCAACAAGCTTTTTTCCAGAGCTTTCAGCAACTCCTCACAGTCTTTATTATAGTCTGTACCAATCCTGCTGCTGAAAAAAGATATGGAGATATGTTAGAAAGCTACAGTAAGTGGACCTTGAGTTAAGAATATTTTTGCAAGGCAACGGAGAAGAAAGAAGAAGGGCTTCGGCATTCTTTAGGCAGGTGAAGCAACAAAGCAGTAAGAGGGTGCTCTTTGGTTAAAAAATGATGATAAAAAGCTTTATTATAAAGGCTAATTCATGGTGGAACAGATACAATGAAGCCAACATGTTTTGACCTTCAGGGCCTGATGAGGGCCAGAAGAAGAGTGCTTTGGTTTAGCTCCCCCCCTTTTTTTTTTTAGAATATCTTTGTTTGTGTTTTTAGGGTCAAGGATGAATTTTGATGTTTTCTAGATTTCTATAATATGTCCATTCATTCCATCCATCAAAACTCTGTAACTGTGTATCTTACTCAGAGTCACCGGGGACTGAGGCCTACTCCAAATATACAGCCGTTCACACATTCACATCTACAAGCAATTTATGGTCTACAATTAGACCTGCACGTCTTTGGACTGCTGGAGGAACCTGGAGAAAAAATACACTGAGACATGGAGAACATGCAAACTCCACACAGAAGGACCCCAGCTGGCCAATATGTAAACTAAGTAAAATGAAGTTGTCTTGTAAAACTCAACAATTTAATACACTCAGTTACTGTCAGCCAACAGCTGAGGGAAACGTTTGGGTAACACTTTATTTGGATTGCCTTCCAACAGATAGATTATAAAGTATTTGCAACATTTAAACAGCTTATTAGTTTAAATTCAACAGTTCAATACAGATTATATTATATAACAATCCATAAACATATCTTCATATTTTCAGAGTGATTATGTCGAACTTGAACTTTTCACTCAAAGAAAAAAGTTGAATATTTGACTTTCAACTAATAAGCTGTAATAAGCTGTGCTAATAAGCTATATGTCAGTGGAATATCCAAATAAAGTGATACAGATGTTATATATTTATGCACTGCGGCATATACCGTCCAATGTCCTGGTGTGTGAATACATAGCCCTTCTATCCTACTGCTTGATATACAAATGTACACAGGGCTCTTGGGGCTCTAAATTGCTTTAACAGTGTAGACTTGATTCCCCTAATCAGTGCACACTGCAAACAGTATTACAAGTGAGCACACAAATTAAAGAATGCACAGAGACAAGCTCTTATACAAGACTTCCTAAGCACTTAAAAACCTCCCCATGCCCCTTGATCCTAATGTCACGAAACATTTACCATACATAGCTTGTGATGCACGCTCCTTAAAACACTGTCAGAGGACAATAGGTGAGGATATTTCTCCCTGAACTAATTTGTAGCTACACCTACTTCACAGAATTACAAGCAATAAATTCCAACCTTGTCATCGGTTTTGAAAACAGCTGCTGAAGGGACAGCCAACCCCTCAGACTTGATGCAGCCCCCTCAGCAGTTCGCAAATGAATGTTTATTAACTCAGGCTAAAAGGACAGACCCTGCTGGGTTGAAATGGTCCACTTGACACACTATGAGCCTGATAGTCTGCAAGATAGTCTGTAGAAATAATTAGACTTGAGAGGGCAATCTACTGTAGATAATGGCGCTCTTCAGGACCTAGTAGGTAGGTTCTTTAAACTCAGCAATAGTTGTAGTTTGTGCAGCAGATGGTGGGCAACCAAGAAAATAATAAAAAAAAGTTGTTTATCAGTGTTTGTAGCTCAGCTTTGACTCTAATCTGGACCACCATATTACATGGCTTTAATCTACTTATATGATTCATACAGCTTTGTTTTTAGTTTTGAATTGTGTACACAACACAGAAGCTCTGTAACTGGACATTGTGGCATTGACTTTGCTGTCATTGTATCTTGTGCTTAGCTAGTTACAATTCCCACATGAGACACTGGGGAAATTACCTCACTGCAGATTTCTGGAAAGCTTGTCAGTGGTTTAATATCAGAGTTTAACATCAGAAATTGCACTTTTGGCTTGCTTTCAATGGCATAGCACTCTGTAAGTGTTCAGTGGAATTGTAATATGTGACCATTATCTTTTATTTTTTCACCCAATTATGCTTTAACTAACAGTCTCAAGAATTTCTGAAATAAGTAAAAGAGAAAACAACCTGTTTTATTACAGATTTCCTGTGTGCATATGATGGTGTTTTGGGATAAACTACAGTTTAAAATCAACACTTGGACGATAGTTACGGAGTTCCAGTGTTAGAACAATTTTGTGAGGAAATCTGGGAGGAAAATTTGTAATGTCTTCCCAAACAACTTTTACTTCAGTTTTTGAAGAAAGAAGAAAAATGCTATGGTACAGTCATCCTTCAGTCAGTCTGGGGAGGGGTGGGGGGCTTTTACAAAAGTAGAATATGGGTTAGATTTGCTTTGAATATAGATGTGGAAATGGTGGAGGCTCACTCTGCAGATGCTGTTCAGCACAAAGATCATAGGATGTGCATGGAGATATACATCACACACACACACACACACACACACACACACACACACACACACACACACACACACAAAGGTACGTACTGTTATTCTCTCCTGAGCAGTTCCAGCACACATGCACGTTTGAACCCATACTCAATGTGCAAGCTCTCTGTCACACATACACACTAATTTTTTTCTACTTTACAGGTGCCTGTGAGGCTTCTGATGCATATTTCATAATGATTTGATTGACAGTGGAGAGAGTTGTGTCTGTATGTGAGAAAGACAAAGCAGCAACTCATATGGAGCAGTGTATCTTAAGGTGAAGTACCACTGAGGGCAGCTAGATTCTGACAACCTATGGCTCCATTAGAAAAAAAGACTCAGTTCTCCCCCTAAAAAAATAAAACATTCTGCACTTGCCATTATGATCTCACACCCATTTCATGTTTCCATATTAAGGCTGGGGTATATTTACTGATATGTGGGTCTTGATTTACTGGTTAGTTGCTGACTGGTAGAGGGGACTTGATTTCCATTCCTGCCATTTGAAAAAAGCTAAAACTAATGGGGTATGTTATAAATTTGGCTTTAGCTTGAATAAACCCACAATAACAGCAGAAGTGAAGTGGAATTTTATCAAGAGTGTTATGTACACAAAGTTCTTACAGTATATAGTATCAGCTGTGCAACATAAAATAATGCATTTTTTATAATATAGCCTGTTATGCTGTGTGTAGTAAAATGAAGCTCCCTGCAGCTCCCCTCAGCTTTACAGAGCTTCATAGTGAGTTTCAGCTCATTGTTTAGCTTCCAGCCTGCTGTTGTGATTCACTCTCATTGCTGTTTTTAATATCATTTACTGCTGGAGCAGGCCGTTGTTTTCAGAAAAAAAGGTCTAAATACCCACTGTGCACTACTTGCTTAGCACCAGAAAGCAGACAAACACAGTTAGCCACTAGCTGGGGAAAATAGTATTTAGCAGCTAAAGAGACAGATATTTCCCTCAGAAGTTGGTAGAGACCAAAAACAGAGCTAAAAGAGAATGAATATTGGTGTTACATTCGCCAGGTGGACACAAACACAACTCCAAATTATCCTATGGTTTCTCTGTAAATTGCTATTAAAAAAAAAAAAAACAAAACAAAACTCACAGCCAGTTGTGCAATTTGTGTGACTCACCCTTTTATTTTACAAGCAAGTGGAATATATATGGTGATATTGTACAAATATTGTACAAAATATTTTATATAATTCACTACACTATACTTATATCTTATGATACTATAACGCCATTTCACATAAAAGAAAAAGCCCAAAGCAAATATTGAATGGCAGGGCAAATTCAGTTGCAAGAGGTTCAAAAACACAAGCAGTGTTAACAAGAAATACTGCCACGCAGCTGTATGCCTCCATGTATGCCTCTATTCCTAATTTATGATTTTAATAATGGCCGGAAAAGTGTTTTCGCTGAATATTATGATGTAACAGTGAAGATGACCTTTGACCTTTTGGATGTAAAATGTTAACACTTCATCATTTAGGTTTTTTTTCAGACATTTGTGTGTAATATTGTTATAATTAGCAAATTAATTTTTGAGTTATGGCCAATAATGTAATTTGTGCCAGATTTGACAAAATTTCATTCCTCGGATATCTGGTTCACGAGAATGGGACAGACGGAAGGACAAACAAAAACAAAATGCCTCCAGCCACAGCTATCACTGACATGGAGACATAAAGGTGATTTTATTGTACTTTCTGATGTTATATACTCCTTGAAGCTTGTTGGTTTAGATCAGACTAACAGATAAGGGAAATATGTATTTTCATTCCGCACTACTGTTTCAAATGTTTATACTGTTTAGCCCAAACTGGCCATCAGAGTAACAAAGTCAGCGCAACTGTCTGCATGAAATTGATCCTGGCTCTGATAAATGACTTCCAGGATCATCAACTGATTCACTGGACCAGTTGAGGCCAGATGAGGTCAGGCATCTGGCCCGGGCCTCCCACTCAGACTGCTCTTTTTTAGATAGAGCCATGAAGATGCCCCCCCACCTCTGGAACTGGGAGCCATTTGCCGCTGATGTGCCAAGCACTCAATAAATCAGGTTATAGTGAAGCGCAAATTACTCAGCAACAGCCATAGGGAAGGATTCTGAAAGCCAAGATGGCTGCCATTAAAAGCTTCAGTGTCCAAACAAACCCTGATTGGTCTGATTTGTGTAGATTTCCTCACTTTAGTGTTCAGGTTCAGTGGGGGTTTAAAGGTGTCCTCAGTATTATCGGCGCCCACAGGACATTTATAGCTGCAGTTTGATGGCGTCCAGCATTTACTGGCTGACAGTGTGTGTGTGTGTGTGTGTGTGTGTGTGTGTGTGTATCTATGTGTGTGTGTGTGTGTGTGTGTGTGTGTGTGTGTGTGGCAGCTGTAGAGGTCCAGCTGTTGTACTTTGCTGCCAACTCATTGAGCTGGCAGCTGTTACGATAAAGTTGTAGTGTGTCATCTCCATGCCATCCTATAATAATCCTGTGAAAATTTGAAGCCGTTTGGATCACTCATACTCCAGATTCATTGCTGACATTTATTATTGCTGCTGGGTGTACACCTTGACAGTCCTTTTCGGTGGTTGTCGTGGGGACTGCAGTGATGATGAGTCTTTGTAATGATAATTGTTGTCTCACAAATAATGATTTAATTGGCTTTCACCCCCAAGGAGAATGAGTAATGAACTGAGCCCATTATATAACAAATAAATAGGTCACAATGTTAGAAACGAAGTGCTGTTTGGAGAAGTCACATCAGGCTTCGCAACTAGACTCATGTTACTCACTGAGTTACATTTGCTAATTTGGACAAACATAAAATAAGAGTTGTATGCACAAAGGCATAGACACTGAGAGATACGTGAGATGCCAAAAGTGTGAGAAATAAAGATGAGCTTTTACCTGCAAAATTATGTCACTTTCTCTTATATTTGTTTTTTTACTATTCCCTCTTGAAATTCAGTTTTGTGGAACGCACAAACTTGCAGGATCGTCCAGAAAACAAACAGTTCGGCAGGATTTCTCTAAGGTGGTTTTGCAGCATGATGTCTTCAATAATAGGCTTTTTTTTACCAAGTGCTGATAAACATCTACATTTCTACCACATATGGCCCTCATATCATATTGAGACCTGATCTATGTATCAAACAAGCTAATGTGAAGATATATGAGGACTTAGGTGTGACATTATTCTCTGGTATTTTACATCCAGTTTCATCAGCCTCTGTCCTTTGAAGAGCTAAAATTCCATTTGACATTTCCCTGTGTAGAGATTTGGACAGTGTGATCTGAATCAGTAAGTAACAGCTAGGTGGACAGGATACAAATTCTGACCAATTTACATTTTTTTTCTAAAGAATGTTTATCCAGAAATAATTGGCCCCTCAATAGTCACTGTACAGGTGTTGGCATAGCAATAGTTTACTGTTTGTAGTGTGCAATGCAAATTCCCAAATCCTGCATCACTTATCTATTCAACCTCCAGTGTAAATTTCAAGCAAAACATGAAAAGTTGACTTTTTGCATATAAAAGCTGATCTTCTGACAGCATAATGTGGAAATTGCACGCAACACAGCTTTGGGCACATTCTGCCAGGTGTCTGAACTTAACTTTAGCTGCCAAAGAGCTGTCAAGCAACGGTTGCTATTTGTAAAATGCTGCTATCTGTGCACAACCTGTTGAGGATGATTTTAGTGTGTTGGCCTTGAATAAGCACCTCTATGATGTCATATAGAGTTTTATTATTTATTGAGCCAGTCATTTACAGTCTACAGCAATCAAAGGTTTGCCTTTGGTGCTGTGGCCACATCAAAACATCAAAGACTGAAGTAATTCAAATCACTGTCAGCCTTTGATAATAAAACTATATCGACCCCGGTGATAAACAGTCCAAAACATTTGAAAAAATGTCTGGTCTATTGCAGAGAAACGTATTCGTTTTTCTGCATGTTTTTTCAGTAAACGGTACTGAGAGAAGCTACAGTAATGAATAGACATACAAGTCATGTAGGACATTGAGAGACTGTTATGTGGGCAGCGAGCTTTAGATTTACATTACAGGTTTGTCAGATTCACATGGGATTTAGATTTCTTCTATGAATACAAATTGCATGATATCCCCCGGTAATACTTGTCCTTTTATGTAAAAGGGGCTTTTGTTATGTAAATACACCCTCCTTTTGCCTTCAAGTTTTAATCCTTCAGATTTCAGTCCTGGTCGATTTTTGCAAGCTGAGTTTTAATAATACAGGTCCCTGATTCCTGTGAGAAATCCCACACACATTGGCCACTGGGAGCTGTCTTGAGCAGCTAGTACCTTAATTATGCAATAAAAAATGTATACATGGCAAAAGGGGTAAATGGTTGCCTGGCCGAAGAGAGAGCAGTGAGCAGACGGTTTGCAGTTAAGATGTTTTTTTTAGATGTGTCACTGACAAGAAGATAACTGAAGCATTCTTTAACTCCCTTAATGTTCTCAAAACTGGTATCCACAACATGTAGGCGAAAACTGAAACAGCCCAGTATCCCTGTAGTTGGGGCTGGCACCACAAATGCGCACTATTGCAGTAACGTGGTAACGTGGTGTAGACAAGCCAACATGGCGGATGGCAAGCAAACAATGCTTGGAAGGGGGTCAGCCTTCTCTTCATCCAGATCAAGTATGGTTATGTTATTCTACCTTGTACCAACATTTTTACCTTTGTGGATATTCTGTATAGCAACCATATATACCGTATATATCTTAGCTGAAAAATACTGTGCCCTTCATTGCCCCTTGTTGCCCTCTTGTGTTTTGCATTTGACAATATCCAATCATTTATTTTTATTTATAAATCATATTATATATTATTCTTATATATATTTTAAAAGCAACAATATACCTTTATAACAGTCTAACAGTAAAGCTTATTTACAAAGCACTTAAAGGACAAGTGAAGAAATTTGCAAAAGCAACAAAAAAATGACAGAAATACCACATATTGCGCTGTTGAGTCACCCTTAATCACTGCAGGGGTTATTCCATTACCAAGAGAGCCCTATCCATAGCTGCCCTGACATTACATTTTTAGCTTTAGCTACTGCCTCTGTCTGGCATCTGCCCTTTGGCAGGATTATATTAAGACACACCGACCCTCTTGAGAATGGCAACCAATCAGAATTGACAAATGATAACTTGTGACCATGACAAAGGTCAGCCAGACAAACCATGGGCAGAGTGGATTAATCCCATTAAGTTACTTTACTGGAAGACGAAAGAAGACAATCCACAAAGTTGTCCGATACGGTAATAATGAAGTGCACACATGCGATCGCATTTGTTTTCACATCATGCAGTTGGAGAGGTAATTAGAATGCAAATCTATTGGAGGGCTAATGCTGACAATGGCAGTGATGAATGGTAACAAAAATGGGGTTTGATGTGCTTAAAATCAAAAGGATTATAACTTTATGTAGCTTAATCTTCAAACATACAGTGAACAATAATTTAATAACTGCTGAGAAGTTTGATGAGGGGACCAGTGACAAAGCAAACAGTTTTGTCAAATGGGAAGTTTGACTCTAGAGTGAGTTTTGCTGAGCACTGGACAGCTGTAAAGACTTAATGGATTTTTTCTTAATACTGCCATGTCTTAGTTCAGATTTACATTTTCATAATAAAGGAAATGTCCCTGACAGTCTGCACTAGCTGGTGTGTGTTGGAGCTTTAAGGAATAGTGTTCACGGACATAAACTGCGCTCCTCAAGATCATAGAAATGGTGTGTACGAAAATCTGCTTTACGGTGGCTTTTCTCTGATGCCAGTCCCCAGGGTTTGAAATTATCACAGGGACGCATTGTAACTTTGAACCAAAGTTTGCATCTTTCATTCTTCTCCTCTTTAATTCCTTTTCATATACATGGAAACTGGGCAAAGAGGCACTGGTACGCATCAGAATCTCTTTTCCCCCCTTACTTCATGCCTCTTTTAGTTAACATTTAATTCAACTGGAGATACATAATGGATTGAGTAAAATACAATGTTCTCCCAGCTGAAAGTGAGTGTCAAAGTTTTTTTTTTTCTTTTATAGGAGTGTGATTTTCTTTTTAGGGAAGGGAGATAAATTTTGTATCTCCCATCTGTTCTCTAAAGCAGGACGTTCTGAGGCAGTTTTTGCTTTCACAGGAATTCACAATCTTTTTGAACTGGTGGGTTTTGTGCAAAGGTTCCTTACATATTAATATCAAACTATTCACAAGTTGGATCATTTGTCAGTATAAGTAAAGCAGTATTTTTTAAACCTTACTGTAAACTCTTGGGACCAACATTTTCATGCGACCAAAGCTGTTTTTTTACTTACTGATCTTTAGACTAATATCTTACCGTAGCATGGTTTTATGATTTTTGCATGTTATTCGTCTAATGTAATATTTTTCTCTCAAATTTGCCTCAATTTAACATGCAAGTACAATTGTTTGGGATAGAGTTTCGGACCTCTCGCTATCTCTTTCTTGTCTCTGTGTGTTTTTGTTTTCAAATCGAAGTAAGCTCTAAAGCTCTGCTTCAGGTAAGACACAGGGAGGATAAACAGACCCAATGTTGAATTGAGGGAAGGCAAGCGGTTTATCTTCAACGCCAGGTGATGATTATTCTATTGCGGGAGAGTGATGAAGTGATATTCAGTAGACTGTCAATGAGGTATGTGTGTTTTTGTGCACAGGCACAACACACACAAATGGTGGATGGGTCTACTGCTGCAACTGCTGGCACAGAGCAAATGATTTCTATTCCCTATCGTTATCATCACATATACTGTATTATTAATTAGACAACTTGTAATCTTCTAAGTACGTTGATAGTTGTTTTACAATGATAATTTAATAGTGACCTGGAGTCTAGACAGTTAAGATAATGCTTTGTTTAATTGTTCATTATTTATGAAAGGAGTAGTAATCTGTCATGCATTAGCTAATCAGTGTTTATCGGGAGAAGATAATTAAATGTTTAACCTGCTAAAGCGTCAACAGACACCACTCACTAGTAAAAAGAATAATAAATAAATTGTTATTGGATTGTTTACTTTTTAGCTCTGTACCTTGCTCTCTTTTCAAGACACCATTGATCACAACTCTGACTAATACTCACTTACATTTCTGTCCACATGCTATATGTCCATAGCCTATTGGTACTCATACATAACTTAAAATGTTAGCAGAAATAGAATATTATATTAAAAAAGTATGTTTTCTTTAGTGCATAAAAACCTAGAAATAAGAACAATTGTGTTTTTGTTACATTAGAATGAGATGTGTAGATCTACATAGTGTTTCTACAGTGGCCCAGAACAGACAAAACCAAACTTCGTCTCTAGGTAGGGCCATTTGCATTTTTGTGGTGGCCATTGTAGTTAGAAGCACTGCCAAGGTAAAGAGCATTGTAAAACACAGACTTTTTTAAACATTAAACTGCTGTATTCAGTGTTTTTACCAGCTGAAATTACTGGGTCTGATTAGTTTTGAGAGGAAAAGACTGATGCAGGAAATCTGGCTCCCCCGGTTAACCCCAGTTCTATTTGGGTGAAGTTTCGGTTGGTTTCAATCTGTCCTCACTGCTAGATCTTACAAACTGGACTTTTAATAACAGGGGTATTCTCTTCCTCTTTCAAATAAACTGGTGCAATTAGTCATTTCCTAGTCTATCCATCTATCTGGCTTCACACATCACTCATTAGTCATTGTCATAAAATGTACCAAATTAAGAAAAGCACAGAAAGTTGAGTACACAGAACAGCCCTGAAATGGATGAGAAATGCCACAGGAACCCTTTCATAAATTAAATCAAGCCCAAGCTAAATGAGTGTGTTGATGAATAACAGGGGAAATGTAGAAAACCTATTTCCAATTCAGGTATTGCATTTCAGCACGAAAAGGTCTGGTTGCCTTCTAATTTAGTGTTGCTGACAGTGCAATACAGAAACTAATTTGTCACTAGAATTTGTGTGTGTGTGTGCACGCTCATGCAAGTTACTATAAAGGACTGTGCATCTAGATTCCCATACGTGTGTGTGTGTGTGTGTGTGTGTGTGTGTGTGTGTGTGTGTGTGTGTGTGTACTACATCAGATCTCCAGTGTGCACACATACAATTGGTGTGGCCTCCTTCTTTTCAGCTGTGTGTAAGAGCAGCCACTTTATAGATTGATAATCAGTGCAGCATGTAATTTACCAATTGATCCCCATCAACTCTCATTATTCTACTGGAACAGCCTACACTGTCTGCTTCTCTATATGTATTCACACTGTCTGTCAGTCTCTCCCTCTCTTTCACTCACAGATGCTCAGCTCCACTCGCTGTCTGAGTCTCTCTCTCTGTATTTGTCTCTTGAACACATGGACATTCACACTCGCTCTTCTTGTGAAACAGAGGTTACATCAATACTGGGGTTTTAAACCTTTTTTACACCTTAAAGGAAAATCAATTACAGCCAGTGACTGGCATGTCAATGTCTGCGGCTGTGAGACGTTTTTCAGTTGTCTAAAGCTGTGTGAGTGTGTCCGTCTCCTTGTCTGCTCGGGTGTCTTAAATGTCTGCCTGATATGAGGAAAAAAAATCCTCTTTCAAGTTCAGGTCAGTGGCTATTTGATATGATACCAGTCAAACACCTGCGACTGTGTGATCACATTATAAATGACTGAAATCTTTGATATGAGTTTGACCACTTCCAAGAAGAAATTGCCTGCAGAACTTCTGTCGCTAACAAATTAAATAACTAATATAAAAGAGGGTCTACAGCCATACTTGCCTATGAGGCTATGTTTAGCTTCGCTTTGAGCTAAAGGCAATGCAATTAATGCTCTGGAGGCATTTTTGATGCTAGAATGGATGGTCTGAAGGGAGAGAGGACACGTTATTATGGCTCCCACTGTGATTGGCAAGAGCATGAAACGTTACTTGTCCAATCATGGCAATGAAACATGCGGAGAGCAGGGGTATAACATCACTGCAAAAACTGAAAAACTCCACAGCTCCAGGTCAGTGGGGCTTGCTGGAGGCTGCACAAGGGCTGTGAAATAGAGCCAGGAGGCTGACACTGGGTTCACACTATAAACGGAAGCTCCCTGATATATTAATTGTCATGCAGCCACACATCAGCAGTCACCTGACTGTTCACACCAGGAGCGCATTTTTCCACGCTGGTCAGCAACAATTCTTCTCCGCTCCCTTCTAAACACACGAAGACCTCTGTCCCTGCTTGCCTGTGTGTCTCTGGCTGTGTGTATGTGTGACTGTGAGTGTGTGTGGGCGTGGCTCCTTGCCTGCCTGTCTGTGTGTGTCTGCCTGTCTCTCTCCCCCTCTTTTGACACAACTGACAAGCATTGTGGATGCACTGTATGCATACTTGATCAAATGATCAAATCATTCATATATCTAATAAACTATTTCTATCAATCATAATAGAGTATTTAGAGTGTTTTCCTGGCAGATTCGCTCTTGGCTCACAGAAAAAATACTACAGACGCTGAAACTATCACTGAAGATCGTCAGCCTGGCATGAAGCTCGGGGCCATGGCACATCCAGTGTGAATGCTCTTACTGCTCAATACAGGCGCCAAAAAGCAAGCGGCCGGCGGTCCATGGCAAATCAAGGCTTTTCTGCGTCTGGTGTGAACCCAGTGTGAGAGTCAAACCAGGGCCTACAGAGTATATTAAAGAACAAGAGGGAGGGCAGGAGGTCTGCTTCGTCCATGCCCACGGCTGGGGGCCCTATGTTGGCTGTCCTCTCGTGTCCACAGACCCCTGAATGTGGAGCCTCTAACATGCTCTGCAGGCAATGACTCTTCTTCAACCTGGTCTGACTGCCTCTGCAACCCCGTTAAACCCTCAAGGTTTTTACAAACAAAACATATATGAAGAGTTTAAAAAATATAATGTTTTGTGCTACTACTCAGATGATGGCAGAAAAAGCTTTGTAATTGTGGTCAGCATCAACACTCTTGCATTACCTCGAGCAAGCATGGATAACTGATGACAGAAACACACCAAATTTGAAGTTGATTGGATTAATCCTGTAGGACAAGTTCGCAAAAGTATGAGGCCCAAAATCGCCAAAAATGATTACAAAATTCAAAATAGCCAACATCCTGTTGGATTTGGGGGCGGGTCCAAGAGGCTTTTTTGTGCGTCTGGGCATGGTACATAAGTGTACCAAATTTCGTAATTGTAGGTGAAACTGGCCATTGGGGCCACACGTTAGGGGGTGCTGTGGAGCCATTTTGCCACGGCTGTTTCTGAAACCACCAAAATATGAAATTTTTTGCCAGGCTGGATGTGCATACCAATTTTCATGAGTTTTTGAGCATGTTTAGACCTTCAAAAATCTGATTCATTGGAGAGAAAAAATAATAATTCCTTGCATTCCAAGAGGGTCCTCCTTATGATATCCAAAATATATGTATCTTGTCAAATAATCACAATATCAATATAACATGGATATATTGCCCAGTCTTAGTCTGTACACAATTTCACAGCAATCTATCCAATAGTTGAAATGTTTCAGTTTCAGTCTGCACCAAAGTGGTGGGCTGACAGAGAGCATACCCCTTAAATGGCTTAAAAAACAGAAAAAAAACCCAAAACAAGCTACATGAGCCAGTTAAATACAATGTAAAAGTAAGCAATACAACATTGTTCTATTTTTGTACTGCTGGTATCAGAGTGGCTTTGCACCCCTGAGAGGCTGACATCCCATTGAATCTCAGGGATTCTAGCAGGATGGCAGCAAACTGTCCTACACTGTGTTGTCAGGATCAGGTTGGCATGAGAAAACCAAACCTCAGATTGGACAGGGTAGTGGGGGAATTTTGATGTTACATCTATACCGTCACCCAAACATCTCATTACTGTTATATTGTGGCCATTTCAGCACAGGCTTAAGAGGTATAATAATTTGCTCAAAGAAAATTCAGGAAGTCACCTCAGAGAGCCTTTGTGTTCTGCTGTGAAACGATAATGGCTATTGTTCTTAATTTTGGCATCATGATGCTAGAAGGGCTCTTATCTCTGACTGTTGCCAATAAGACTCAAATCCTGCATTATTTTTAGTGTTGCTCGAAATTGTTTTGAATGTCCTTACTCAACAGAAGCTTTTGTGCTGGCACCAAACCCCCAAGCTAATTTGCTTAAAAGGAACAAATTACTCAGAGCAAATTTTTCCCTGTCACACTAAGTTTTAGTTTATTTTGAATTGCCGGAGGTATACTATAAACATGTCTCAAATTACAACTATTAGAGGAGTAGGACGACCTGTTCAATATAATGCTTTTATGAAGTGTCACTCTTTAACACATGAGCTGTATCATATTGAAAGGTGTTAATTAAATTATTATTGATGGAAGAGCAGAACACTGAACCATAATCAAAAAATGTTCATTTATTTAATTAGTTACTTCATTTGTTGGCAGCTAATCATAGTGGCTAAAGAATTGATTAAGTGTCTGGAGTTCTTTGACCAATAGGCTTGTAAGTGAGTGAAACTACATATTCGCATGCAGTCAGATACAAAAATACAAGAACATTATGCTTATGCTAAACTAAAACTACAACCCATCTTGCTGGTAGTAAATGTACTGAATGCCCATAACACACTGTGCCTCCATCAATGCAAGCATTTATAACATCTCTGTGCTGCCTCTCAGACTATTTACACCTGAAAAGTGAGTCATTAGAGCTGTATACACTAACAGGACATAATGATAAATGCAGACAGAAAACAGCTCGCCATAATAAAAGAAAATGGAACACTTTGTAAAAATTCAGGACACATGCAAGGTATGTTAATAAAAATTTGCCCATAATAAAATTTTAATCATGTGAAAAGCTAGACTGAGTAAGTAATGCTGTGACTATTTCTTGGACAGATTGAATAGGAAGAAAAAACAATCTTGTTTACAAGCCCATTTGGCCTTTTGTGATGCATGCGTCCAACAAACCCTGGACTTTCACCAACAAGCCCCTTGTAGGCTTTACATATGAATGTCTCACCAAACCATGACGTTTGCCCAACCTAAATACGTGCTTTTGTTGCTGAAACCTAACCACGTGCTTGTGTTGGCTGCTTCTAACCATGTGCTTTTGTTGACTTGGTAGTTGCGGCATCCTGGAATGTCAACAGAGCACACAGGAAGATACCTAGAGCGTAATACGTAGATGCGAAAATTCGCTGACAAAGCTGCGATACGTGATGACTTGGAATGAGAACATGTTGCACTTCCATAGCTCCTAGCAGCAGCTGCCAGGACAGGAAGATGATTCGGATTGAGAGACTGAAAAGTAAATTTGTGATGGCTTACTTGCTTGTGTTTATATGATTGTGGCATTTAATATACTTTTCTAAACATGTATTTATTATACTGAAAGAGCTAAGGGAGCTTGTGGGACAAAGCAAACTGCCACTTAAACACAGGATGGTGAACAAAACAACAGTGATGCTCTGCAATCTAATGTTAGTTTTTGTATACTGGGAGGGGTAATGTTAAGTGGCAGAGCATCAGTGAGTCATGATTTCAGGCCCATTCAAAAAATTCGCAGACCTTCTCTACCTGGACTTTCAATCAGGGTGACAGGAAAAGGGACTGAAAAATTAAAGGAATAGAAATGAGTGAAAATATTTAGTGTTATTATCCAAGAGATGAGTGATGACTCAAGTTAAAGGAGGCAGAAACAGTCAAAAAGAAGACGTGAAAAACATAGTTTCCTTTCTCTTTTAAGAAGGCACTTTGCCTTTTGTAACTTGCTCACAGAACAGCTGAACAGAACACAATAGCCTACACACTGAGGGAGTTCTTATTTCATTTCTCTGCACACTCCTCTCCTGTCTTGCCTTTATTTGTCTCTGCCCTCCTTTTCCCTTCCTCTCATCCTGCCATCTCTTCTTCTTCCTAAGCTCCTCTCCCCTCTGCTCTCCTCCTTGGTTTCAGGTCGCCATGGTGACTCAGCTTTTCCCCAGCCAGCGACCAGAATCCCAATCAGACTCGCTGCCCTCACAAGCACACACACACATGCACGCACAGCGCCATCGTGGCGGTGCCAGAGGCCTGATGAGAGTAATGACAGATTAACGAGTGTCTATCGGCTACAGCTGACCTCTCCTTGGGCAGCTCATAAACAACTCATCTCTCTCCTCCTTCTGTCTTCTCCTCTCTGTCTTTCTTATCCTGAGCTTTTGTCTCATTCTTTGTCTTCTTTATCTTCCTTTTTCTTCCCTTGTCATCATTTTTTTGCCCTCCCTAGTCGGTAGTAATTGGGTCTGTGCAATAGTTTTGAGTGGTGCTGCTAGAAGTGATATTTTATTGGTCTGAGTCTAGCCCACCTTAGGCTAACCATCTACACTCTTACGATGCTATGAGGCACTTAAGATAAAAAATGGCTAGCAGATGCTTTGCCCTGGCTGCCAGATAGTGAAAGATTATGCTACATTGGAAAACGGTGGGGTCTTTGTACGCTGCAGTGGCACGAAAAATTTGCACCATAGTCAAACTGTCTGTGCTGATGCATTGGTACGTTTTTTCTAGGACATCTAAACCAGTAAATTACACACTTTTTATGCAAAGGTGCACTAATTACTATCAAGAGCACCAACCCACCAAGTGCAGCTATCAGGAGTTTAACATCTGATTCATTAAGTCCACTTATGCAAATTGGGTCTGTAACAATCGGTTTTCAGTTAGAATACCAGGGGCACAGCCGTAACCTCATATGGTGAAACACTGCTAATAATGCAACAGACCGGACAGCAGCCTGTGATCTCCTGCTGCAGTGATGAATGGCTGGTATAATATTGGCAGGCTGAGTGTGGTGTGGCACCTCTTGGTCTAAGGTTCATTTAGACTAAGACAAACAAACTTAGAATAATTAATAATAAAAATAAATTAGCATTTCAAAGTTCATGTTAATTGATTCCACTGACATTTGAATACTCTTTCATTTATTTCTTATTACAAGACTCACTGCCTGGTGTGTGAGTGAATAAATAAAAACCACATCGTCAAACTAACAGCCGTTAACATGGCAGCCAGCAAGTCAGCGATGAACCCACACACCAAAGTCCATGTCCCAGTTACAGACTGTTGAGTACACTCAAAAGCATCAAACAAGAATTTTTAAATATGCAGCGACATGACCGTAATTAAGTCACAAAATGTACGGACACACATTGCTCTCACACAGTAAATAAGATTTCTGCTTGTCAGTCTTTTTCATACTTCAGATCAAATGATGCACATTGTTTGCCCCACACAAACCCAATATGGCACTGAGTTGTCAGTGCTTTTGCTCTCCTCATTGTCCAACAAGCTAGATTTGTGATTCAAAATGTGGATTAAGCAACTATTTGAGAAAATGCTTTTATTGATTACATCACCCACAAATGAACCATTTGTATATCAGTTACTCACCATGTGTTACCTTGAATTTGTGAAGAATTGCTTTTCTCGCATTTTTTCAAGGTGACTGGAGAGCCCAAAAGGGCTTAAACGACAAATGGCAAAACTATAGTAAAACATCAGTTTACAAACTCTCACACAACTCGTGCAGTTTAAAACAAAGGCTCAGTCATATGCTAAGTATGCTGCTTTTCAAACATATGCATTTACGCTGAAGCATTTAAAACAAGTCTCATGCATGGCATAGTACAACTGGTGAGTAAGTGCAGCTCATATGGATGCCCATGCAAGCTACCCATAGGTACAAGTGTTTTATTTTGTAACATTTTAGGGAAATGCAAGTGTTTGGGAAGCACTGAGGATATGACTATATAAGTGAGACTTGGATTATACTGCACAAGTTGTGTATGTGAGGTTTGATATAGTCTTTCTGTTTTTATAAGCAGTCCCTGTTTACTCTTTCACTGCTAAGGCAAGGCAAGGCAAGAAAAGCATTTTCCACAAACAAACAGTGAGTAATTGATATACAAATGGTCTTTTGTGGGTAAGTATTCTTTGAGAACTTCAAGATCAGGGTCTGCCAGCCCTAAGCCTGAGAACTACATAAATCTCCAGGCTCATGTTTTTTTTGGCTCTGGCAGGAGTGTCTGGTACCCCTCCAGTTCAAACTGGTTTCTAGCCATCCTGGCCTGTGTTGGGCCAATCACAACTGATCTAATATGGCGTGTTTCAATCAATGACTGAGAACTTGTGGAGCCTTTGCACTTTATGAAGAATATTTAATGACATTGTTTTTGGCCAGTGCACCTTATGCCACAGACACTTCAGTGAGCAAAACCTAGCATAGTAAAAAGTGTCACTGAGGAATTTTTGAAGACAACCAAGATGGCTGCAGCTGATGTGGAACTTTCTGTCGAAGTACTATTTTCAAACTTTGATGGCAAAAACAGCAACACTTGTTCACAGACATATTGATGCTACACCATCAAAGTTCCTCTCTGCATGCTGTCGTCTATTTCCATGTCTGTGCTCAGTGCTTTCTCACATTTGGCTGCTCTGACTCGTTGTAGGTCAAACCAATTATGTAATGAGGCATATTAGTCTATTGTTGATGAAACACACTTGGAGATTGAAATGAAATAAGAGGTTCCAGACTAATACAAATTTGCGAGTTGGTCAGGCGATGATAGGATATATCATCCCCCCAATGCCCTCCTTATAATTACACTATCAACGACAAGAGCAGCTCACTAGAACAGTAACACACCTGAGAGGGACTATAACATATGAAAAATAATCACCACAATGACAAATCATGTGTTCGACAAGCTCTCACAGGAATTATCTTACTGATGGAATAGAAACTGTATGTCTTAATTTTAACACAGATCTGAAAAATGACCTTGTCTGTTTTTGTGATCGCCTTAAGTAAAAAAACACGTCTGCAAGTTGGTCAAATGAAACCAGTAACTGCTACAAATTGTGGTAAGTCAGTAAGTGACCACACAGTGGACCCCAGTGTTGTGTCTTATCACCACTTTCTACTTTGAATACCTGGTGGGTGGCTTAATATGTGACTGAGTGACTGAGCGAAAGTCTGACAGACAAGAAAGAAGTCTCTCACCAGCTTCTTATTTACCTCCACTGGGCTATTAATGACTGGATCAGTTAGTTCTGATATAGACATCGGCTCAGCATGTCTCTGTAGTCTGTTTTTTTAGCACTCATCATGCACCTTGTTGATAATTACATAATCAAATAACACACAGTGAAAGAACCCCCAGAAGCAGTGGGTATAACACAAAAAAATTCCCATTAAAAAGCTGAATATATCTGCTTGGAAATCCGAGTGATAGACATTTTTAAAAGCTTGGTCATGGATGGATTCTAAAGCCAGTATTAAAATGCTCAATAATCCTGCTCTCAAAGCTGAAGAATTTATTGTATATCTCTTTTAAAGCTTTCAGTTGAGGAAAGGATGCATCTGGTGTCCTGCCAATGGACTTTAGTAAAAGCTTAATCTATTGACTGGTTCCTTTGCATGGGCAAAGAGAAATATGGGAAACCTGAAAAAAATGCACAGCATGTGTACTGCAATTTATATGGCAGTTCATATTTCAGATTAATAATAGATACATTTTAATGTAATGTCATTGTGGAGAAAAAAATACACTGGTGAATTGGAGTGCATTATATTAGATGATAAGACATTGATGGCCTGCATTCAAAAACTCGAAGCTAGTCATACTTAAAGTCTTATTTTCATGATTCTGATCATCTGTTAGCCACGTATCTTTTCTCGTTGGAAATGAACATTCATGATTTTATGTGTTTGCAAGCAGCATGTCCTTAGAGGTATTAAATATGCATATCTCTGCATGTAGCACTCACGTCATCAAAATACATTACGTAGTATTGCCAGTGAGAGTATTGAATATTGTATTTTAAACTTCAAGACTGAAGTATGACTCTCTTGCTGTTGGGGGTTTGCGACCCAGATACTGCTCACACATCTTCTTCCATATTGACACAAGCCAAAGTGAGTACATTAATATGTTTCTACTGATGTTAAAAACACCAACGTTTTCCCAGAGATAGTTTTGGCTTCTTTTGGGGGGAACAAGAATGAATCCTGATGGAATAAATGATAGTGCTTGGAGTGGGTGGGATCAAGCAAGGCTGGCTTTTTACATTTTCTGCAGGTATTACTGTGTCTTCTGGGATTTTAATTAGAAAAACCCTTCAAACACACAGGGTGTGCTGCAGTTTAACGTGTATAACATATTGCAGCAGTGTTCATTATTTAACCACACCCATCCCTAGGGATTAGCAAGAATTGGTAAATCATTTTACCCTGTATTAAATTATGTTGGGATCATGAGGATAAAAAAAGTCATCTCCATAGCAACTAAAGTCCATTTTTCATATAAAAGTCAATTCATTTAAAAAAGTCAAAATGAGTTACAAATCAGGACTTTATTTTCATGTGTTGTAAGAAATCAGTATTTTGACTTTAGCTGAAGTGTTTAACGAAGTGATTCATGCTAACTACTGTTAGAAAATCACCAGGGTAAATCCTGTTACATGGATGTGCAGTGCAGCAGCCTTGAATCGGTTTATGCTTGTTAGCAGACCAGAATAATACCAATTGAGGGACTTTGCTTTGCCCACACAATGGAAACCACAATGCCTGAAGATATTGCACATGGCAAAACATTATAGGGGATCGACTATGTAGTGCATTAAAAGGGCTTTTATGCATTAAGTGCAGTTACAGATAAGGCATAGTTAACTTGAATTGCCTGGGGCAACATCCTAAGGTATCTCACATTAAAAGCACACGGCACATTGTCTGGAAGAGACAGTAAAAACCAATTAAAAGCAAAGCTGCATTCAAATTTTCATATCAGAGCAGGATGTTTATGTCTATTCTAAGCCTTAGGGTACTGCCCTAATGCTCATAACTTAACTATAGTTAGACTATGTGCTGCATAATTTAAACAAAATGCACATGGAGTTAATAATTGGTATAATTCTCAAAAGAAAAGGTGTTGCTGGCATGTTTCACAGCAGGGCTTATCAGTCACACATTTTGCCTCACTGTCTTCCACTTTTCACCATTGTTTTGGTCCCTGTGACGCAGACACGGCTCACCGCTGGCTGTTCCTGAAGCAGCATTTGCACACCCAAATACCCCTGAACATCACTGAGAAAACCATTTTGGAATAAAATGGGAACTTAGGCATGCACCCACGGGTTGCATGATGACATGGCTTTCATTTATTCATTGATATGTTTAGATGGAGCATTTCATTTTTGAAATAACAAAATACAGCATTATGGAAGTGATAGCTGGCATCCACAAGCAAAGTCTGCCCATTGCCTCTCACCAAGTTTTATAGGCAATGGATTACTGTTTCCAAGAACTTGTGTTTGAAGGGGGAAGTTTGGAAAATAAATATCTTTCACACAGGGCATCCTTTACCATCTGCCAATCTCTGTGAAAAGGAATATTTTCCCTGAGAAATAATATTCTCTTGTGTGGAAATATTTTGCTTTTTTCATTGGGCACTATCTGTAAGATGAATCAATGGTCCAAAAGAAATAATGTTAGAGTTTGTGTAGTCTTGTAATGGTGTAGCTAAAAGTGCAACACATTGGATTGAGCAGTGCACACTTGGGTCAGCTTCAGGAGCATTTAAAAAAAAAGATTTAACCTAATTTCATTCATTAAAAACATATCTAAGCTTTAATAATGCATAGAAATGCAAACAGGAGGGAGTGAAACAGGCAATACAACAAAGTATTATTGGCCTTAATGTGTTTTGTTAATGGATTTCAAATGAGTCATTGCATGGCTAGAATCTTTTAACACAAAATAAAAAAGGCTGCTTTATTGAATATTATCTTAATTCTTCTAAGCACTTTTTGCACCCTGAAATGGGGGCTATGAACTCCATGTAACATCTGAATGAACACGACACACAATATTGTGCTCATTAAGGGAACATAACTTTTATTTGTACATATTACATTTTCAGAAATTTGGCTTCATCACAGAACAGGTAATACATGTGTGACTGTGACAAAAATCCATTTGCTGTAAAGCCAGTCAGTCCAGAGGTTTCAAACTGAGCACTTTCAACCAGAGCGTCAATATTGGACACACGTCATAGTCACTGACATCAATGCCACTGGCTGTGAGACACTGCTCTTATTGCTCCTTTCTCCTGTCTTTCACCGTTTTTTCTTTACACTTCTTTCTTTCTTAGAGACAGCTATAAATAGCTGCTCTGTGTCACCATCTGGATCCACAAAGAATGCTCACCTCTGTTTGTGTTAGTCAGTGTGACTGCTGTGAACTATGTCAGCCTATTGGCTCAGACACAGTATTACTGTGGCCTCTGTAAAGTAGCAATAGTGTTAAGCCAGTTGGCTGGTGGCACCAATATTAGATTCAGGATAACCTGCCTCCACTGCACTGCTAGCAGTACTAAAAAAACTCCACCACAGCTCTTTTGTCTGAATGTTGCCTTGGTGCCCTGCATGAACCTTGAATTGTTCATTGTCCATTTTTATAACACGGAAAACAGGTGCTGTACAATGAAGTTGCTTTTACCAGAGCTGGAGCCTGAAGCTACAGGCTTTGACTATAGAGTGCCCCAGGGATGATGTTTTTCTGTTGACCAACGCAATTAATGTTGCCCTTGTTCCCTCTCCAAAAGTCTATGGGATTTTCCCATTGAATTTGGATTTCTGCTGAAAATATGCTCTGTGGCAAACAAACATTTACTTACATGTACAGTACTTACATGTTTGGTTTGGCAAGATAATCTTCACAGTTTAACACCACTTATATAATTTTATTTTATAATTTTTTTTAACCTAAATGCAATCACCAGAAGTAAAAAGTTAACATTAGGCTATAAGTGAACTACACTGTGGTTGCGAGATTTTTTAATTTAAGGGGTTTGATGTCATGACTGACAGCTGTGTGCCAATTGGTGTGCTCACAATCAATGCTGTGCTCACGATTGGTCAGACAGGTGTATAGGCGGGAACTCGATACCTTGGAGATTGCTACCTTGTGGACTCCAAATGAAAGATGGAGTGGCCGTATCCATGATAAATTTGCTTCAATTTTTTACAGTGGAGAGAAGTGGAGACACATCGTCCATTTTTATGTTCAGTCTCTGGTTTTGACATTAGTGATGTCTGCAGCTGTAAATATAGTGTCTGGAAAACACCTTTGGGAATGGAAAATGGAAAACGAGCTATTATATTATTACCATGAAGTACAGCCAACTGTCTCAATAAACCCCAATGTATTCTTCTCATGCAAATCAGCAACTGAAAAAGTGAGTTGTAATAAGTCCCATGCTTCCCTGTGTTCCAAAAATAACATATGAGGAAGTAAAATTAGGCAAACCTTTATCCAAACACTACATTTATGTGCAAAAGTGATACGATCTGTAGTAGAATCACAGAGAGGCTTCATTTGGATTAGGCCTCGCTACACGAGAACTAAGGTTAGTGTGTCAGAGAATGTGATGAACACAGGATTAATGCATGCGCACACACACACACACACACACACACACACACAAAGCAGCCACGACAGGTGGACCGGATGGAGGGATGAACTGGGCATGGGGGTAGAAGGAGAGACTGTGCGTTTGGGATTAAAGCAGGCACAGTCTGGACCTTTTCGCTCTCCATTGATCCATCTATTCAACCATCCATCCATTAATTCAGCAGCTCATCCAACCATGCTGCCATTCCCCTAACATTTTTTTTTACATGCTGGTCAGGTGTGCCGTGCAATTTCCATGACACTAGAGTCAATGAAACTCGCTGAGAATTCATGAATAGTCATTTTTAACGCTCAATTCCTATTCCTTTTTTTCTTTTGATTGCGGTCGTACAGAAATGATCTGCATCATAAGTATGCATTTAAAATGGCAAATACAAGATGAAAAGCACAAAGTAGGGTTATAGATTTCTCTTGCTGGCCCTCCTTCACACCACCAACTGTGTTAAAGAAACTGAAAGAGACACAGAGAGGCTGTGGGCAGGAGGACATGGAGAGAGGCAGACAGCAAGACAGCCTGAGAGAAAGAAAAGGAAGGCAGGGAGACGGAGAGAGAGGGCGGCAGGGAGGGAGACGAGACGAGAAAAAAAGGTGGTTGGTAGCCAGCTGTTACTCCGTGATGATCTCCTGTCTCGCCATACTGTCACAGATACTCACAAACAGCATTAACTGCTGCTGGATTACATGTCAAGTTGCAATATACCTGTGAGGAAAGTTGCACAGATATCATTTAGCTGACCAGAAAATGCCAGTCAAGATGACATTTTTACACCCTGTGTGAAATAGAAAAACACAGAAACTCCCTTGTTATGGGATACAACTGTCTGTGCGAGTCTTCGCTGCTTTTCACTCTCCCTGCATGTGTCGCTTTGTGTCTTTCTGTCTGTCTGTCACCCTCTCATTTGCTTTGTATTGCTCTCTATACTCCGCTAGATGTGTGCTCTCAAGGAAGGAGCCAGTTATGGGGGAGCCTGGAGAAAGATCTAATTTTACTGGTTCTGCTCTATTTCTCAGTATCTCTGTGGTGCTTTATGTTGTCCTGAGAGCCCTGCAGGAACGAGAGAACAGTAACAACCTGAATTTCCACCGCACACACAGACAGTGGATTTTTACCACTTTAGGTCGAGACCCAAATTAGGCCACGGATCTGTCCCTTGTTGTTCACCACATGACAAGAGAGGCAATATGCCTTAATAAACCTTGTTTTCAAGGTAAGCAACAAAACTTCCTAATTGGATTCTTTGCTGAAAAACTTCTTGGATGCCTTAGTGGGGAAGAAATTGTCCAAAACACAATTAATTCAGCTCTGCAAAGCAAGGAAATCTGAGAGAAACAGGAGCTTTTCAGTTCCTAATATGTTGTCAGAGGAGGTTCCACAAAAATTCAAAATCATCCATGGCAGCAGGCTGAGAGTTGTTTAGAGAGTAGTGTGTGTGTGTTTTATCTATTCAGTACCCATTTCTGTAGCTCCAGGTACATAGTACCAAGTACGACCCCTTTGTACCTACTAAACAACCTGAGCCGTGGATTCAACAAGGTGCCAGAGATATTTCAAAAGTATCTTTTTTACCCTCAGACTCAATAGTGTCAGGCTGTTCTTTAAGGATTTTTGACAGCACAATGATGCTGTGGATATGCCACTTCACTTCATCCCAGTGGTGTTCCATTGCCCTGAGATCTGGTGAATAGGAATGTCACAATACATCGCTGCAAATCATATCCTCCAACACAAATTCTCAGTGTTCTCTGAATTCATGCATGTGGTGAATTGAATAGCAAACCGCATGTTAAAACCCATTGAGCAATATAATGCGGTGGGTGCTCAAATTTTTTATTTGTGTCACCACCGGTTTTGTGTTCTATGGTGAAATTATAATGAAAAAATGTAATTAAATGATTGGGGGAAAAAAGGAATAAAAGGGCTTCCACAAAGGGCGTGAGAGCTAGCTGAATGTTTTGATGAGTGTGATGATGGCAATGTGAATCATATTCTATGGCCTTTGCACCTATGGAAGATTTTAAAGGGACAGCGCCATCACACAAAACACAAAATTGGGACCAGTATCAAAGATCTAGTGGCAAAGAAGGCTGACTGTTGTATAGCCTCATGTTTCCTGTGTCTTGGCCAAAAAGTTGCAAATGAACACACCATAAAGACTATATCCAATGGCCTGTTTGCACATACATTCTGTCCCTATGTGAGAGAAAATATTTGTCCATACCAGCAGGCGTCACAAGTCTGTATTTGTCATTCAAAAAGGAAAAATGGAAGACCAACAGGACAGATTCAACATACTAGTCAGACAGTTAGCACATTAATAAATGGACCTCCAATTAGTATTTGACGTGCTCCACCTCGTGAGCCACAGCTGCCCCGACAACGGCACCCAATGTCAAAAGGATAAATGATACACCGTGCCCTTGCGAACAATGACACAGAAAATTACAAACTTGCATTCCTCACTTCTGTTTGTCATCTTGTGCACTGAGCTAAACGCGCCAATCAGAGTAATTTCATTCACCAACAGACTAAGCCTGATCCAATGCCAATTCAACACAGTGAATCGGCCAAAAAACAGGAAGCGAGAGCTGACGTGCCAACAGCGCAGGACATACCACAGAAATGGAGGCGACAGACACTCACTGACGGTCCCACATTGACCAACAGCTGACCACTGGCTTGGTGTGTCAGGGCCTTTACCAAAACACTTCAAGATGACTTATTTTACCTTTAATTTGTCAACATTGCATTTGAGGCTACAATTATTGTTCTGAACTCTCAACATCATTCAACATTTAGAAAAAAATTTATTTTACATACACACATAAACCCATTCTGAAACATCCTGTTTTTTGTTTGATTGGCATGTTGCCGATTTACCATCAACATGCACTGAATAAAAGAGTTTGACGATAGCTCATTGTTACACCTCCTGTGTTTCTGTGGGTCATTCCCTAGAATCATCCTAAGACATGTGCGGGATAATCAAGGTCAAAACGATTCAAGGGCATACTGCTGCAATCAAACAACTATTGTGGGAAAATATTTCCCTCCAGCTTGAGCTGCAAATCAAAGGGTGGATCCATGAATCAGTAGTGTTCACAGTAATCCAAACCCTAAAGTCAGATGTTGCAACAGAAATTGGGAATCCTCAGACATTGTTTCTGCTGCCGTATGTCATCAGCTTGGAGCATTGACGAGTTGTGCTTTTTGCGATGGCTGTTATGTATTGAGCTTTCATCCCCACGCTGCTGGTCAGAGTGCTTTCTTGAACTGCAGTTGAACTTGCTTACTTAAACATGAATATGCCATTTTTATGGAACTCTACACACTGCAGTGCATGCAAATCCCAGAGGGGCAGCGTTGGTCTGGCACCAACAACCACACATACCCACTGTACTATTCAGCTGAACAGCGACTGAACTTTGTGACCCTGTCCGCATGCTTTATACTTATGTTTTATTTATGTATATGCGAGTCATTGTCTGGAGAAGCCAGGCACTTGCATAAATGGAGAGTTGTACTTGATAAAGTATATACAGGACTGAGTATCTGTGTGAGTATGTGTGTGTGTTTGAGGAAGTGCAGCTGAAGAAGCGTTTGGACTGAAAATCATCACCTTACACCTTGCCTAAAAAAAGACTGTGACAATATAAACTGTAAGAATAAACTCCTTAAGGGCAGGATTTATTTAAACACTGTGGAGTCAACTCTGAGTAGGGAGCAGGAACTTCACCACTGGTGCTGCATAATTTATGGTTATTTTAGTCAATGTTTGGTACTGAATAGACTACTGGAGACAGGCAGAGGTAAATCTCCAGTGTCCTTCTTACCCAAAGACTCAAATTTGTCACAGTTTTGACAGATTTTGTTAGGCTCAGTTGCCAGTTTCAGAAAATATTTGGTTGTGAATCTATTTGAATGTACAAAGCATTTTAGACATGCTTTTTTACAGCTTAACATCAGGGTATTTTACACAAACTGAGTCCATGCGTTACACAAGGGGCATTTATTTTCATAAAAGTGGGTGTATGCACAAACAGAAGCTGAAACTTGGCACACATGTACTGTATGTGACAAGTTTTTGCAATTTTGGCACAGCCAGGCACAATGTGGTACAAAGGCTGAATACATTATTAGTTTCATACATTCACACTGACACACATATGCACGCACGCACACACACACACACACACACACACACACACACACACACACACACACACACACACCATTCCATTACAAAGCCATACCATGCAGTAGCTATCACCAACATTTGTCCTGGCATGATTGTAGTTGATGAAAAAAGTTGGCTGGCTGTGCGCATGTACAAGCACACACACATGTACACGCAAACACACATATACACACACACACACACACGAATCTGTTAGAGGAGCATTCACAGGCTTGTGTCCAGCTCATCACATTGGTTTGGCCATGCATTTGATTCAAGGGGAAGTGTGAAATTTGGCAAATAAAAAAAAAAAAAAGTCATGTTGCCACAGCCCCACGGGCTACCACGTGGTTGTTAGGAAGGGGTGACATTTCCGGCTCCTCTGAGCAGTCTGTTTTAGAGATAGAGAGATAGACAGATAGAGAGAGAGAAAAAGAGAGAGAGAAAGAGAGAGAGAGAGAGAGAGAGAGAGTTGTCACGTGTCTTTACTCAATGTGACGGCTGGCAGTACTTATTCAAATATCACACCACACCAAAATCCCCTGGTGTGTGATGACAGGCTGCAACTGTCAGCACGTCCCACTGCAACTCTGTTTCTCACTCACTACCCCTCATTCTCTCCTCACACCGTCCCCTGCTCTCTGTCTCTCTCTCTCTCCCTTTTCACTTCCAGCCCCCTCTCTCTCTCTACTTTTCCTTTCCACTTCTCCCCCTCCTATAGGTTTCTTTCTTCCTGCAGCGGTGAGTGGCTGACTTCTCTCATCCCCTCCATCCTGTCCCGTCCTTTCCCTCTGAAAGCCTCTCCTGTAGCATTATCATGCTTTTGAAAGGTTCTGGAACGACAGTTGTTGCAATGAGCCTGTTATGAATATGTCTTTATGTCTGCAGGGAAACGGGTCATTTTTACCAGCCCTGGCTGTGTTAACAGCTGTACTGTAAAAGCCCTTGTAGAGCCTTCTCATTTCTATCACAGACCTAAGTAGGCAGAGAAAGAGTGAGACAGCAAGTCTGCCTAGACTTGTAGTCATTATGAATGAGCCTGAAGCTGCTTGTCTGCATGTTGTTTTGAGAATCAAGAGATGTTCTGCACCAGAGAAATGTGTGGTTTGGCAGTCTCTGTCACTGTTCAGTGTTAAGTTAAAACACACACTATGCCCCACAGGGAGCCTGCCATAGTCCCCTTAGATGAGCAGCAATACACATCAATTTGGGTAAAGTTCTTTCTGAGATTGTGCCACATTAATATGAAAACAGACATAGTGTGTATTATACCCTGGCTGTTCTACAGCTGAAAGGCTCAGAGCTGCATTGATTCAACCCATTTAACACCCAACAATTCATATCAATGAATGAAAGCAAACAATCTCCATCAGAGTAATTTGTCAGACTTACTTTAATAACTCTTACTCTGAGTGCTTTAGTATAAGTAAATGTTACTATGGTACATTTTTAAAAGGGGGATAAATGATTATGATAATGTGAAATGACAGAACTATTAAATTCAAGAAAAAAACTGCAAAAATCCTTCTCTTTAGACAGACAATCAAGTCGATGCCCTACAAATATCATTCATAAAATACAGTGCCTTCCTCAGTGTGGCCTTAATAGAATTAACCAGAAAAGAAGGAAAAACTAATTCAAACAACAAATAATGAAAATAAATTTAAAAAAAAGGGCCATTAAGAAAGTGCCATTATTAAGTTACATAAATGAAATAGCAGGCAATACAGAGATGTATAAACAATACAAATTCTACAGCGTTTGCAGGCCACAGACACTCACATTAAAGCAAAAAGCTGTGCAGTTTCCACACACAGTGTGGTGCATAAATACACAAAGTGCTGCACTGCTTGGCAATGTTGTGGTTGTTGATGTTCTCCTCTGAAGATATATTTAAATCCATCGGTGAAGTTTTTGTTGCACTCTTCCATCTGCAATGCTTATGGCAAAACACACTTTGTCACACAGTGCTTAAATGAGTTTTTAACTGTTTACTGCTGTAATGTTTCCATGTTGATTGTTGACTGTTAATTTAGTACCATGTAAAAGATGAGGGGGCAGGAGAAGGTGGGAGCCTTTGATTAGTGTCTGACTTAAGAGTGTGAGGATGTGGCTATTTCCAGGAGGCAGAATGTACCACTGTACCAGATAGGAATCAAAATAAAAAAGTTTGTTACTTTTTTGCCGACACTCGATTGGTTAGGGTTCATTACTTGTTAAGTTTTCACATTTAGCTTCTTTATGAGGGGACTTGCTGGTTTGAGGGCTTGCCACCCTGATTACGCACCTATTTCTTTATGTGATCGAACTGATGGCCTCTGAGATCAGTTCTCCAACCTGTTTGACTTACTAAGTCAAGTCATGGAGTTGTGATTCTTTTCAAAGGCTTTAAGACAGTGGGTTCATCACATTAACTATAGGAGTTTCTTGCAGGCTGTGAGCTCTGTCCTCATCTCACTGCCTGTTTAAAACCTGCCTTTTTGGAATGGGTTGAATGCTTGGCTTCCAACTTACTGCCCCCTTGAGAACTGCTCATCCAAAAAACTTCACTCTTGACACTGCACTTCATTAGGTCCTCAGCAGAACACCTTTTTGTTGAGTATATCCATCATGTGTAAAAACAGCAAGCTATCTGGGAACAGGTTGTTTCCAGGAATAAAAACATTCATTCCAAAAGTTACATTGCTAATGCCTTGAATGTTAAGTTTGCTATAACATCTCAGATCTGTCCTGTCTTTGCTCATCTGCTGTTGAATGTAGTGTAGCGAGTGACAGAGCCAGCTGTACCCAGCATACCTTTCAGCGGTATAACAGTTAATAACTCTCTTTATCTTAAATATCACACGTTTTACCACAATGGCCTATACACTGAGATTTCATCCAGTGTGTGCTCCCCCCTGCTCTCTGCCCATCTCTTTCTCTCTAAGCATTTATATCGTGACACAGAGTGATTTATCCAAAAGTGTCAGCTCTCAATACTCTCAGGCTTAGCAAGACTTAGTGGATAGCCTATTACACACACACACACACACACACGTATGTGCACACAAATACACGCTTACACAAACACACACAAATGCACTCGCGTTTTTAACATCCAGTCTTATGCTGCTGTGTAAATATGTGTAAAGTGGTTTTCATAAGTGATAGGGTTAGGGTTAGGGTTAGATTAGTTGAAAACATGCACAAAACATGGGCACTGATGATCTCTCCCTGTCTCTCCTTCTCCCTTCCATTAGTATAATGCTGTTGAATGTTTAAAAACAAAATAATCAAATGTGACACAATAATTGTCATAATGTAGCAATCGTGGTATGTAGCACTAAGGCACTATCGTACAAGACACACACACACACACACACACACACACACACACACACACACACACACACACACACACACAGAGAGAGAGACAGAGAGAGAGAATGCAGTTTATTGCATTTGATAAACACAGCTGCTTTATTTGTTATACTGCAATGAATTTTCACCCCTGCTTTTTGGAGCATCATCCAAATTAATTACAATAATTATTATAAAACTTGGATCTTAAAAAGCCATAAGGTGTAAGTTGTACAAAGCGTTGTATTGCACAAAAAAAAAAAAAGAAACATCCTGACCAAAGTTTGGAAGGAGTTGTGAAAATATTAAATTTTAAAACACCAGCAATATTTCTGTTTTGACAGTCTCTCTATTTTAAAAATATCTTTCAAAAGTAAAATTTGTATGTGTCTCTTAGAGACATTTCAAACTTTTGAGAACATACACAAATAGTTGTTGTAATGAGTTATCTTTTTAACTAAACCAATGTTGTTAGACGGCAGCATGTTGTTATCCAACTTGTTCTCATCCCAAGTTGCCAAGTCTCACCGCTTTGTCAGTGGACTTCTTTGTGTACATTTTACAATCTAAATATCTTTCTGCATCTGATGTTGACATTCTGGATGGCTACTGTCAATGTCACAAAGTACATGGTTATGCATAGGTAAAAAAAGCACACAGGAACCATCAACGGGACATCAACAAAAGTGGGTGTTTAGGATAAGGCTGATAAGGCATGGGCTTAGGCAATAGAAGAGCTGATGAAGAGCATGTGGCTTGAAATTCACCTCAGTGGTAATTACATTTAATATTCACGGGAACATAATTCAGTGTGCGGACTCTGTTTTTTTCTTCTCTTGAATTATCTTTTGCCCAGCACCCAGCCTCTTATCTTCTGGATGTCCAATATTTGTGAACTTTTTGTTTACTCTACATTCATATGGAAAGCTAACACTGGCCTCCCAGGTGACAGTCCGGGGTTTGTTGGACCCATCCAGCACCCCTCCTGCCCACTCTATAGGCAACCTCATGCTCCTTATATTACATTGTTATTGGCAGTGTTTCAACCCGATGCTACCCAGCAGCATGTAATACGGTCATCTCCAGCCATGTTATCAACTGTTGCCACCAATCCGCACATCATACTGCCACGCCAGATGCCAAATGACCAACTGGTGTGAGATCATAACACCGCAAAAGGTTCGGTCTGGCCACGATACAAACTAAAGCTTTCGGTGGTGTATCACACTGACTGGATCATGGCTTTTAGTGTTGGTATCTTGTGCCAAAATTGCTGACAAGGTGGTGGTATATGATGACTGGGATGAGTTATAATGAGGGTTATGCACAGGAGTATTGCCCGGCCAGGAGTACTGAGTTACTGTGCAGAGCGCCTCAAAAACATAAATATTTAGTTTTTCACAGTAATAAGTGAGCATTCAATTTAATTATTTATTCATTTATTGACCAGTTTGTATGTAGGAAGACTTATAAAGAAACCCTTTCTGTATCTAACTTTAAAAATGGTATAACAGACTGCATGGCCAGCAGGGGTGTGCCATATCATAACTTTCATGACAATACTGATATAAATTTTAACATGTTTAGGAAAACAAATATCTTGATAATGCAATATTTTAGCTTGTTGAAATAATGACTTCCCACCAAATATGCACAGTAACAACAAGCATGGCAAAATTGCTTCTTCAAAAGGTGCATTTTAGGTAGATGTGTAATTTGTGGTTGATTTTATTTTGTTGCACTATTTGTATTTTATGCAGAAATGTAATATTGTTTTTGTTTAGTTTTCTCTGAATGTTTGTAGGCAAACTATTACATTGTGTAGACATATCAATCTTCATCACTTGTTTTGATGCTGTTGTTTTAAAAAATATATATATCAAAACATTTTTTTCAGTATTCTGTCATATCATCAGGAATATTGTTGTCGCAAAAATACCCAGAGATATTCTGATATTATTTTTGGACAATATCGCCCAGCCCTAATGGCCAGTTTAAGCAGCTGACTGATGTGGCTTCACCTTGGCATTTCCAGCTTCTCCCTGCTGAGGAAATTTTGCCTACTTCATGTACAGTTAGGTATAAGTATGTACTTAACAGATTTTGGACAGATGAAGGGTAAAACAGGCTGCTTGATTGAACGGCCCATTAGTTCCAGTGTGACCTTGTGCAGTGGGAGCTTAGTCAAGCAGTGAGGGAGATGGAGCTCTCAGCTTATGTAAGTGGTGTCACAGTCTAACTTTGCTCCAATACTAACTGGACTGGCATGGTCTGGTCCCCTCTGATAGATAAGCCTGTAGCCCCGTCTGTGTGTGTGGGTGCCTGTCTGCCTGTGTTTTGTGTGTGTGACAGTAAAATAGTGAGTTGTTTAACTGCGTAGGTTTGTGTGAGTAATTTTGTGTGTGTAGGAAAAAGAGACAAGAAAGGTACGTGTGTGTTTGCGTGGTTCATTAATAGCTTTGCCAGAGATACATGTGTCTCAGAGATGCCCGCAGACATCAAAAGATGGAAAAAGATGTTAAGGGAGGGAGGGGGAGAGAAAAAGACAGATAGAAGGAGGGTGACAGTGGGTGGAGAGAGATCAGACATCCAGTGTGATTTATTTGTGGTTATGAAATCTGTTCCATACACCAACGTTTTTTTCATCTATGTGTCCCTGCTGATTTTGGGGTCTCGAATGGATTTTGGCTGCAGAGTGATGTCAACCCCTGTCTCCTCGACATCACGCATTAATGTTACTAAAATGTATTCATAATTAGGCTGTGGTGTTAATCACCTCCTGGATTATGTTCATAGATTATGCTTCTTTGAGTTAATAAAACGCTACATTTTTGCACTGCTCTGGATTCACAAGGGAGATGGTCTGGTGCATCGGTTTTCCATCCAGATTCTTGTCTGTGGCTTAACCAATAACAGCACTTTGATAAACATAAGGGGAAGGTGGTTAATGGTTAACAATAAAGGTAATAATTAAAAATAATAATGCTGTCGCCACTACAAGTGAACAGTGTGTTGCAAGATTGCCTAATTTGGCAGAAAACAAATAACATAAGTTGTTAGTTAACATTTTGCTGATATGTTCACTGGTAACATTTTGCGACTTGCCAGGTATGTTATTTAGCATCATTTCCAAATCTTGTTAATAGGCAAAGTAATCAGCTGGGCATTGCGTTTCCTTGAAAAATGTATTTCCTGTTTCAAAATACAACCCTGATTCTAAAACAGTTGAATGCTTTGTAAATAGTACATTTAAAAGAATGCAATGATTTGCAAATCCTTTTCGACATGCAGTTGGGAAAATACGTATTTAACATTTTTTAATTTTTAATACATTTTATGCCAGTATAGTGCAGCTCCCCCTTAAATCTGTTGAAAACAAATTAAAAGAAGTGTGATGGCACACATTAGTAAACATGCCCCTTTCAGAACTTTTTTGGAATATTTTGCTGGCATTAAAGCCATAATGTGTGTAGGGTTTCCCACACATTCATCTGTATGTGGTGGCCGGTCTGTTATAATTTTGGAGTTGGACCATCTATTAGGATTGCTTCTAGAATATATACCTTTTGGTTACCATAGCACCAAAATACCGGAGCGCAGAGTGAATTCTGGACACAGATGGAGCAGCAGAGCATTAGGTGCAATGAAAGAGAAACACAACTATTCATTCATGCGCTGGGCCCACTGTCTGCATTGATGGATCAATTATCCACCCTTCACCAACTGCTGCTAAAGAATAGGAACTCAAAGAGATTGGCCTACCCTGCGTTTACATGCCCACAAAAACATCAGAATTCAAAGACGTGCGATAGAATGACCTTAACACATAGATGCAAATCCAAATCATTGCATTCTGTTTTTCTTTATGGTTTATACAGCATTCAAACTTTTTTTGGAATCGGCATTGTAGTGGTATATAAACATAACTTAACAATTCAAACTTTGATAGTTTTAGTCTGTAAAGGAAAATAAAACCAATAGCTCTGGTATAAATTATTATGGCTGCAGGGAATCTTGGAGATCTCCATTTGAATTCAAACACACATGCAGACACAGAGATTTTCTGATTACTGGGCAATCATTAAATGATACCATTACATAATTTTTGCTTTTGCATATTTGGTGGACATCAGTCAAATGAAAGTATACATATATATGTGTGTGTGTGTGTGTGTGTGTGTGTGTGCAGTATATACTGCATAAAGTATATAAAATTATCCACTGTTGTTATACATATCTTGTTCTATAGGCGCTCAGCAGCAAACAAAAGCCTCATCACATGGCGTGTGTAGGATGAAAAGAAAAAGCATATAATCACTTAAGAATGTAAGAAAACACCAGTTGGAATTACTTCTGTCTATATTTCCAATTGCAGTTGTGCAAAGAAATATGGTTCACTCTCATTCCTTCTCAAAGGATCGCTCTATCCCATCAGCGGTATTACGCTAAGCCTGTATTTTACATGTACTTACCTGAGATTTATGCAGTGTTTGATCATTTCTGATGGAGATGATCAAACATCAAACAGGTAACATCCAAGTGGCCAGAAAGATACGACTGTCACAATATGTTAGAGAGACAGGATCTTCAATAGAGTTTTGATCAAACACAGAGGTATCAGGCACAAATGCCTAGTTAGGGCAGGATATCATAGAGGACAGGATGGGATTTTATTTAGTTTATTCCCATTATTACCCAAGTAGAGTCGAACACAAATCTGCCCTATAATGTGTATGACCTCAGTGAAAGAAAGTGAGACGAATGTAGAGGGTAGTTGCTTGTGACTTGTAGCAAGTTCATTTTTGGACTTTTCATTGGAAAATAGGGGGCCATATCATCCTAATCTGTTTAGCAATGCAAATAAAAAAAAAAAAAGTATTCCAACGTCAAGGACACAAGACCTGCAGCAACAGCAAAATTGGAGACTGAGCTACTGATAAGAAAATACAGGAGTTATTGTGTTTACAATACTGTATCTAAAGGCCAGCTTAAGCATGATGCAGCAAAATGAAGAAACCTATTTAAATGAGTCGATCTGTTGTGAGTTCCCTATAGACCCCTGTATGGACAGGCACATTTGGAGGACTTAATATGCACTGAATTACACCGTTGACTGCCGCATTAGTGCTTACCTACTGCATACATTTGTGACTGGCAGATACTGTGCAATTTTGCATATGTGTGATACAAACTGTGTGTCTATGTTTGTGTTATTTTGATCTGTGCCTTTATTTAAGTGACCTAGAAATGCATCTGTTGCTGCACAGGGCTTTATTTAACAAGGAAGCGCCAATGCTAAGGGTTGCCGTTAGGAGGAAGTGTGCTGGGGGTGGGAATGTAGGAGGTCTGTGGTGAGGAATAATTATTTCCAATATTCCCCAGAGTCAATGTGTTTATAGCGAGTTTAGCAATTCACTTTTTCTTATGTGAAGAGCAGGAAAATAATAGTGCACATATGTATTTTTGTCCTTTAAAACAATCAGGCTAGTGTATTGCAGCTCTTTCTTCCTAATTTGATTTTTTTTTTCATGAAACTTTCTGGGATCTCATCTAAATTAGCTGCATGATTTTAATTGATATGATTCAGTACTGCAAAGGACATCCTCAATTTCTCTTGGCAACACTTGCTGTCATTTATTAAATGAAAAAAAAAAAAAACATTAATTTGAACTCCCATGCCATCTCAACTAAAGAAACTATTTTCTTTCTTAGCTCTCTGTCTTTCAAAAACATGGACGTGGTGAATTACATTTTAATGATTTAATGGATTCTATAATAAAAAGCTGCTCATGTCTCCAGCGATATCTCCAAATGTGTTTAATATGCATGTGGCATAGACTGTTATTTCCAATTATCCCTCATACACTGACTGTATTTTAGACACACACGCACACACATCAACACACACAGCTCCACATATAACTTAAATGGTAATGAGAATATTGCTTTTATGGCATGGATCATGTATTATGTTAATTACATTTAAGTTCATATGCAGTCACAAATGTGACTAATGGATGTGTGCAGACTATTGATTCTGTTGCCACTAATACCAGTTAGGATTGTACCCTACTAATGACATCGACAGCTTAACACATATGCAAAAAAATCACACTGTGCTTAAAGAAGTATTTCCCCATTTGAAAATAGTATTTTCATAAAACTAGGCTATCTATGTAGTAGAGAGGTGCAAGTACTTTAAAAACTGGTGCTACATGACAAGAGAAAACACAGAAAAGGGGCTGTGGTATCCGATTTTGCTCAAGAGGTGGAAGACCTACAACTACAAGAATGCATTGCACAAAACCGGACCAATAGTTGCTCCTGCTGGTGGGTGATGAAATGCAATCTTGCTATTTGACACAATGGCCACTGGCTGGCCCTATTACAGTTAAACTGTACGCTAAATCATGTGTCTGAAAACATTTGAGGTGAGAAATATGCATTGCAGTAACACTCCTTTTAGAAGAATCCTTCTTAAGTTTTTATTTGATCAGCACTGCTTAGTTTTACTGTTTAATCTTAGCTTTTTCTCAGCCTCTGTTTACACAGTGCAGGAAACAGTACGGCGCCCTCTTCCTGTTCACAAACTCTCGCTATTACAGCTAAACAGGGAACTAAAATATATTTCTGAGAACTGGAAAAAAAAGGCAATACAGTGGCAGAATCTTGGTTTATATTTGATCCTGTGGTGGCAGCATAGGTGGCAAGCAACAGAAAAATTCAGAAATACCTATACTAGCCTGTAGTTCAAACAACAGCTCTGAGAGCCAGCAAAATTCACACGACACATTATGGGTTTTTCTGAAAGGGGAGCGGGGAAACTGAGGCATTGGTTGGATGAAGGAAAGTTTGCCACAGTTCATTCACACATACTACCCACATTGTGATGACACAAAGCTGGCTGAATATCTGCTAAGTATCCCTTTCAGACATGAGATGGACTGTTTGATTGAACATAGAAAGCCAACACTTATACAGATCTTTCCGTCCTCCACCTTTTAGGTATTTGAAGCTCTCGAAATTTGCCATCCCAGGACTCAGTTTCAAGTTTTGATTTCCATATCCACAGTGTGAACAGAATTTCATCAGGCTGTGACCTGCAATTATGTGTTTTAAAATCAGTAGCGAAGCAGATAGGATAAGGATAATGTCTCTAGCTCTGGTATCTCTATCTCTAGCTGGTATCTCTAGCTTCTTGGTAAGAAATGAGTTGCTTCTCTGAGAGAGGATGGCATGTACAGTGGGACAGAAGCTGGATCAGTGCATCAGCTGCTTTTATGTGGGAGCTGTACTATACTGCCATGATGAAGATGGAGCTGAGGTTGTGGGTGAGACTCTCAAGTTCCCAATCAATCCATACAATCCAATCCACTCTCACAGTGATGAGCTTTGAGTGGTGACTGGAAGGATGAAATCACAAGTGAAGTGGCTGAAATAACCTTGCTTTCTCTGGTATCTTGGAGACAAAGTGATGGTCTTGGTATCCAACCCTTTGTCTCTTCCCATCAGGGGTATTCCCTGCACATCTGGGCAGAGGGGAAAAAACTGATTGAAAGACTAAACATTCTAACTAGCCTGGGGACACTTTGCAATAAAGATGGAAGATGTGGCTGGAGGATTTCCAGACTCTGTTTCTTGGTCAACTGAGCAGGAAGCAAAAATATATGAATGAATAGTTAGATTTAATGATATCTGACTGTGTATCCCTCTGCTGATGTTACATGTAATGCATCACTGAAACACCTTCAAGTCCTGAGATAGAATGATTTACATGCACCAACTATTTTTTTCCCCCGAGTCACGGGCGCAAATGGACAAACCAATCTCCAAAGTAACAAAAGATAGTGCCTCTTTTATGGCTATTTTTTTTCACTTAAAGCAAGCAGTGCAAGTCTCACCAGTCGGGTATGTGTTTCCTAGCTGAGAACCGAAGCCTACTGAAGCCTCACTATGGCTTATGTAGGTCTCAGAGCAATTTATGAAGCTCTGCTATTGTAACATCAGGCCTGATCTTGGATCAGTGTTTAGAGCACTCCGTCTAGCTGATCTCTTTCATCATTCAGAGTACAAACTGATCCTTTTTCAGCAGCCTGCGAGGCTTAGTGCCAGCTTCAGGCATAGCTAGGCAGCAGTGGACCCAGGTGCAAGGATGTTTCGTGTGCCCACCCCGCCACCTCCCCCACCCCATTCCCCTGCCCACTTCGCACAGGGAGGCAGACTGCCTTTTCTTTTAGATGAACTTCCCCCAGGGATCTCACAGGACCATGTGAACAGAAACAGTTGAACTGCCCTGCCGCATTTCCATGATATCTCAATCGCTGGTGGAAGGTGAGGGAAAATAAGGTGCAAATCACACAGATAGTAAGGCAAAGGTAATTCAGAGATTAGAGGGCCAGACTTGTGAACTGCAAGGTGACTGCTTCAAATCCCCAGACCAGCCAGGAAAATCATGTTGAGGAGGTTGCACCAATCAGCCTGCTGAGTGACTGCATTGAGTAGCTCATTCCTGTTGTGGGCCTTGATGTAAAAAGCCTTAAACTGTAGAGGCTGTACAATTGTACCGGCAACCTCTGGGGCTGAAAAATGCAGCCAAGTGCCAAAAACTGCATTTATTTAAATGCCTACTTGAGGTTGGCTCCACAGGCACACCAAAGATTTCCATTGTAAAATTCCCAACTTTACGCCAGAAATAGACACGTTTACAGCCTGTTATAAAAAAAAAGGGGGGGGGGGGGGGGTGGGGGGTGGTCTCTGTTTGGGCTCTGTAACTAATTTCTCCCATTCATGACAACTGTACAGGTTTACATTGTTTAAGGCTTAAAAGTTACACATAATTAACCCTCTGAAACCTGGAGCAACAACAAACATTGTGCTGCCTTCAGATGCCTTTCACAAGTAAACCCTTGAACCCTGAGCAAATTGGTGAGTTTTTTTTTTTAAATATGCTAAAATGTGGCAATGAGCTCAGTAAGAAATATTCTACAAACTGAAAGAAATTAATACATTTAGAAAATCATTTTTAAAAAAGCTAGGGGAAAACAACTAGGTAAAAAATGCCAAACTGTGGACTTCAAAACAGGAGTTCATAAACCAGTGGGTGACATCACCGAAGCTAAATCCATTAATTTTATAGTCTGTGAATTGTACCTGTCCTGCACTGGAGTCTTGTACTCTGCACTCCTGTTTGCAGTTAACAGACCAAAAGAAACGACTTACACCCGGGTGCCTCACTCTCTCTTTGCTCTCTGAAGCTGCCTCGTTCATGCTCTTTCATCGGTATCTCCTCCCCCATCACACAGTCACTTGGATCAGCTTGAAAACACTTCCCTCCTACCATCTCCCTTCAAACACAAACTGCTTCTTCCTTTTCTTGCAGTATGTAGGGAGAAGATCTGCATAAACGTTTAAACATAAGTTCACAAAGTCATTTTATTCCAATATGCTGTATCATGGTGCATCTGTGTCAAGTGTCATTTAAAAGGTGCTTGTGCTCTGTATGTGAGCAAGGTGCTGACGGAGATCAAAGAGCTCCACATGTGTGCACGCCCACATACAGAGGTGGCAACAGCTTGTCTTATAAGACCTGAATTATTTTCTGGATCGCCAGAATGACAGATACTGTTAAACTGTCATACATGCACACACAGAGAGACGTACGCACACATGCACACACACACACACACACACACATGCACACATACACACACACACACACACACACACACACACACACACACACACACACAAAACCAGGTTTCATTCACTTAACACTGACAGGTGTTCATCCTCACATCCACACAAACACACACCTGGGAGAACACGAGTTTCATCAGACTGACAACGACTGATCCTGTCTGACCAGCAGGGGTCCTTGTCCTCCCCTCCATCTTTTACTCTCTCCTCTCAGCGTCTTCGTTCCTGCTTTTTCATCTTCATTTTTCCCCCTCTCTATCTCCTCTATCCTCACAAGTTCTCTTCTTTTCATCTTCCTCCCCTCTCTTCTCCCACCAACTGATTTTCTGCTGCTCATACGTTCCCCACACCTCCTTCCTTCCCTCTCTTCTCCATACCTATATTTGCCAGAAATTACTTTCTCAACCATGGTGGTTTTTACGCTACAGTGTCTGCCAATGTAATAAACTGCTAGCTGATAGCCCGATCAAGTTAGTGGTCAATGCACTTTCTGTCATATTTTAATAGCAGTGCAACAGGTGAACATGTATGTTTAAGAATGCTGTTTATGGCTGTAAATTGAGTCATTATCCCTGTGCATGGATTCATGTGTGTAGGTAGAGCAATCTAAAACACTGACACAAAGTTCAGTTGAGTTAAGAAACATCGTCAGAACTCTTGGAGACAAGCAGAGACATGTGAAGGCAAAGAGAGAGACAGAAGCAGCGAAGGGGAACATAGATGGGACGGACGGATAAAAGCAGCACTCTGGGGATGAAGCTCCCTGTGATGGACGGGAAAGTCAACGTGCTCAACTGAGAAATGGAAAACAGAACGACGGGTAGAAATGGAAATCAGACCAACAAAAGGGAGGTTCCCCTTTGAGAAAAAAGGAAACTCGGAGCGAGAAGGGAAATGAAGGTAGAGAAAAAAAATATGCATAGTCATGTATGAGACACTTCACATTTGGAGTGAATAGTGCTACAGATTAAAAACTCTGTCTGTGAACACCTAATAGTGCAGCAGCACTCCAGTTTCTTATGTGACTTCTGTTGTAACAGAACTTCCTTACACAGGCCTCGTGAACTCTGCTTCGCCTTAGCAGTGCATGCCATAAATCCCTTAAAGCTTGAGAGTGGGACTTTTACTGTGAGAGTAATTACATAAACACTGTTGATGTGTGCTTAGAACGTATGCCTGCAGGTGAGCTTGCCGCATCTCTCCCGCCCCCAGGAGCGCTCTCTTCAAGTCTTTGTTGGACTGTAATCCTTCCTCTGAATGCTGAGTTTCTTTTTTATCTGGAGCATCCACTCCAAAAACTTTTCTTGGACGCTTCTCAGGATTTTCTCCCAAGCTTCCACCATAACTCTTAGCTGCTACTTCATCGCTATGGTTTCATCCCTTTTTTAAATCTGTATTTCAAACTGTCAATAGTATCAGAAGAAAACATCAAAATCACACATTGGGCATTGAGAAAACAAACAAAAAGCAGTGCAAAAAGGAAAAGAAGAACAAAAACGACACAAATCTAACATCAGACTTGCTCTGGTTAGTTAACAAAAACGAATCACTCACTTTGCCTGCGTTGGAAAGTTACCACAGTAACCTAACTTCAAAATTCTGGCATACTGAGAGCTAGAATTACCGCCTTACGTTTGTATGCCTCCACGCACCAGTCAAGTTGCACTTACGGTTTATGTCAATGTCTGTGAAAACATAGATGCTTCATACACACCTTCCGCTCAGCAGCACAGAGGATCTATACAACCTGTGTCACCAATTCAGTATCTGACCAAATGTCTCCCCTTCTGCTTCTTGATTTATGACGGCAATGAATTGCCAAAAAAATGTTTTTACAGAACATTATGACGTGACCATGAAGGTGACCTTTGACTCCAAGAATATAAAATGTCCTCAAATCATAATTTTATCACATTAGACATTTGTGTGAAATGTTGTCACAATAAGCATGTTTCATTGAGTTATGGCCCAAAACATGTTTTGTCAGGTCACCTCCATGTTTTTTATTCCCGAGTTGACTATTCAGTTGTGATCTTAACTTTTATCTATTAGTTTATAGAGTCACAGTGACCTTGATCTTTTACCAACATTATCTAATTTAGTCCAAGCTGATGTTTGTGTTACTGAGAAAAAGAAAAACCTCAAGGTGCTCTTGAGATATCACATTCATGGGAATGTGACAGACAGGGTCACAGAGACCTTTGATCACCAAAATCAAAAGTTCATCCTTGAGTCCAAGTGGATGTTTGTGCCAAATTTGTGGAAATTCCTTCATGGTGTTCATGTGATATCACTTACATAAGAATGAGACAGACTTGCGGATGGATGCATTTGTGTATGGACAACCCGAAATGGCAATGCCTAGGCCACGGCTTTTGCTGGCGTGGAGGCATAAAAACAAAGTGCTTTCCCTGGCAGTGACGCACTTTATCAGCATTGTGTGAACTCGTTTGGCAAAGGCTTGAATGTAATGGATCTTTATTTATATATAAAATTCCTGCGCTGTAGCTTTAACAGTCACACTGCAAAAAGCAATAAACATGAGTGCGCAAATAAATGAGTAAACAGAGATCGGCTCTTAGTGCTCCTCCTGAGCACCTAATAATGATAATACTGATTAGTAGGTAATAAAATATATACAACACAAGGCCCTTACTGGACAGAGGAGAGAGATTGGAGATCACTTCCTGTCTAATGCAAAGTATGGAGGGATTATAGCCCCTGGTTATTTTTTCATGAGCAACATAAAGAAGTCTGCTCAGAAATCTAAACCAGCTGAGAGGGAAATAAACACAGAAAACGGATGGCACTGAGAGGAGCTAGAAACACAGAGTGATTCCAGAGAGCATGTGATGAGTGTTGTGCAGTTATAGCAGTAATCGATATCCAGCGGAAACTGATCAGCAGGACCAAGAGATGAGGAATATAAATGAGGAGGTGGAAGGACAGAGGGCGGGAGGAGGAAGTGATGCAGAGCTGGATGCTTCAGTGTAGATTTTTCCTTCTCTTTGTCATTGTTATTCCACTTAATTTAGTTCTAGCTCACTTTATTTTATCCTTTTTCTACCCTCCATTTTGCCAGATCCTTCCTAAAGCCTGTGATTTCCTCCCTCCCTCCATTCACTGAGTGGTGTGATAGCATTCATTTTGCTAACAATGAGGAGCTATATTGCATTGGTGGGTGAATGGGCGCCCTCCAGCACCGAGTTGTACAACAAAGAGGTTGCAAATGGTAGACGTTGAAGCTCAGTGTGATTTTGTCCCGAGGCTGCTCTCACACACTGCTCTAACTACTGCCACTAAAACTGAGAGGCATATAGATACTGCAGTGAAACACACAAGCAGACACAGAACTGAGCACAAACATGCAATGCATCATAAACCCTTGCAAAAATATTGGGGAGATGCAAAAATGTGTTTATAAAGTTATTTAAAAAGGTACCTGTCGTGATAATGTGGCATTTTGAGCTTTGAGAGACACTTTGCACAGTTTTTCTCATAAAAAAAAGTATCCCTGTGTCCTTAATGGATGCTTTTAAACAGCTTGTGTCAAAGTGTACGTGCAGTAGTAGCCATTAAGTCCCCAGTCCACCTCTTTCAGCTACCCTCCATTAGTACTGCACTGGCAAAGCAGCTTCTTCTTCTCCAAATATTACAGACCAAACTCAAAAGAAAAAAAAATTGGAGCACAACCTTTTATCTTTCAAAGGCTATATCATTATAATGAGGCATTGAAAGCACACTGTCTGAGAGAGCTGGGTGCAAACACAGCATTGAATATTGGGCAATCTGTTAAAACACTCAATCTGAAAATTCTAATCTCTCTCATTCTGATGATCCAACATTAACCCCATAGCAAACCCTTTGTAGCATGATGTGTCATTTAGATTATAAGATAATAATCATAAATCACAAGATCAAGCTACGGTTACATTAAAAACATTATGTTGTACATGATTTAGTAGGGACAAAGAAACGCTTACATCATGGAGAAATAAACACACACACACACACACACACACACACACACACACACACACACACACACGCACACACACACACACACAGGATTTATAATTAAAGCCGTGTCCTTTCGTCAACCAAGGAAGTTACTCATGTTGCATGCTGAGTAGGGTCATGAAAGAGTTTGAGTGCAAGTGTGAGAAATGTGTGAGAGGTGCTGGTTATGGGCTCTCTCTCTCTCTGTGTGTGTGTGTGTATGTGTGTGTGTGTGTGTGTGTGTGTGTGTCTGTGCGCGTGTGTGTGTGCATGCACTTAGCAGCATGATGGCCAAAGGCAGCATGTCATGAGGTATTTCTGGGTCTTACAACCAAAAGATGACTTTGCTTCTTGCACAGTCCCGGATGAAAAGAACTGTGTGAACATCTGAATACAAAAAAAAATTATCAAATAATCATTTTGAAGCCATTTTCATTCATGCCATTGCCTCTTGTCTCTTTGTTCCCATGGCTTGGTAAAAACCAAGATTACAGCAGTGTTTCTAATAACCTATTTAACACTCATTCATTACAATATCACAGCTTCTGCCTCAGAGTACACTGCTAATTAGCAAATGTTTATACATTAAAGTCTTTCAAAAACTGCCAAAAGGAACCTTAATTGTGCCTAATAGGTATGCTAGTTTTTAATGACCGATTGGAAATAAATGGCTTAATTTTTAATTTATCAATATTCATTTTAAATTCACATGAGGTTTAACTTAGCCCTGATATACCACAGAGTGAGAGAGCTATATTGTTTTTTTGTGTGGTTCTTGTGAGAATCTATTGATTTTTGGTCTTTTATTTTTAATTAGACTTCAGCTTTTTGATTAATAACGGTGCACTTTGGTAACGTATGAATCGTTGTGTTTCTGTCACCCTAGAAAGAGCCACTCAGTATATCTGCATAGGGAGCAGGTCTTCGTCTACAGAGATCACCGTGTTGCATTGCCATGTTTCTACAGTTGCCCAGAAATGACAAACCAAACACTGGCTCTAACTGGGATCATTCTCGTTTTTGCGTCAACACTAGATGCCACTAAATCCCACACACTGCTCCTTTAAGACAGCCTTGAAATTTGTGTTTCTTTCCTTTAATACCTATTATTTTAGACCACTTAGGTTAATGTTACAAATTAATGAGAAGGACTGCTTTTAGGAAATATTCGAGACAGATTAAGAGTTTTGTATGATTTTTGCATGATGATGTCCTACTTTTGCTGGTTATTTTGTCCATTAAGAAGTTCTCATTTGATTTTCCAACCACAACTCTCTATACAATGCACACATTGATATGATAAAAGATGTCATTTATATCACCCATCTGCAATACTCATGGGATGTCACTCACTGCCGTCTTTTTTTTTGGCCGTTATTCTTTTAACTTTTAGCATTATTGGAATTATTTCCAATATTTTCTTGCCTTGGCTCATTAGCACCAGTCAGCACATCAGCAACACCACCTTTGTTTCTGCTGTCTCTGCAGTTGCAATATTTGCCACACTGGAATCTGTTGAGTTTGGGGGGGCACTGACAATATTGCTTGCAGCAAACACTTCCAGCAGCAGATTCTTTGATGGGATATGTTGTCAAAAAGTGTTTACCTATTCTCCTGTTTATAGCATATGTGTGTTCAGCGCTCAGATAGCTTTGCTTGCATATTTTTACTTCATCCACAGTAGGTGTAGTGGCAGGGAAAAGGAGCTTAGACTCAGGTGGCACATTGGCAATATTGCAGTGGAAGTCATGAAGGATAACTCCAGCCTGACAGAGCAGCAGGAGTGGCCATGACTCAAGATTGAAATAATCTTATTGTAACAAGAGAAGAAGTGTTTGTCAATAAGCAATTTACTTTTCAATCTATGAAGATTAAACTCATATTACTTGATGTTCTTCACACTGAATAGATGGGATGGCCTGAGTACGAGAGAGAGAGAGAGAGAGAGAGGCAGGCAGAGGATGGACGAAAGAGAACAACGAGGATGCGAGGGGGCAGAAAACAAGGGAGGGAGACATCTTAGTATTCACACACTGTTTACTCTGTGAGTCACTTTAAACTAGAGATACTTAGTGTGTTAGCATAATCCCACAGGATATGTCAAAGCACAATGGCGAACCTTTTGCTAGATTCTTTTTGGCAGCAAATCAATTGCTTGGTGAATAATATTTAAATAGTGCAATTCGTGGAAAGGAACGCTTATAGCTCCTGACCAGCGGAGCCTGTTTTATGGAGGCGGAGATGAGCCAAAGATGAAAATATGTGTATGTTAGGATTCAAATGAGTGCCATTAGGAGATAGCGAGACTTTTTTTCTTCTTTCTCCTGCAAAGCAGTTGGATACACAGAGAGCGTATGAACTGTATATACAGTACATATTAGACATATTACATGCATGACAGGCTGTGTGCATCACCTTGTCAAGATGTGTGTGTGGAGGCTGTTTTTTGAATATATCATGCAATGCTCATCTATTATTTAAGCAGGGTAGAGACAGTGTGTGTTTTCCGAGCAGAGTGGAAGATGAAGCTACTCTAGTAGGGCTGCTTCATCTCACACATGCAGCTGTGCTCACTTTCTAAAAACACACATATGCACACACACACAGACGTAGCTGGGGAGACTCAGCAGGAGTGCTGTCAGCCCAACTGTCTGATTAATGATTTTTCTCCCTCTTCCTACTCAAACCTCCTCTGTGTTTCTCTCAGCCAGGTGTGGCCTGCACTGACAATAATGCTGCTCAGGGTAAATCAGCTGTTTGCCATTCTCAGGTTAAAGCTGATCCTGTTAAGCTGTTTACATGCACCTTTAAAACCTGACAACTGGGCATTGTGGCGACTAAGCCTGTGAACATCTGTGAATATCTGTGCACCTGTGGTGAGCCATCTACAGTCCACTGGAATGAAATAATACTGTAACCGTTTAAATGACTTAAGCTATAATACAAGGAAAATTAATTGTTATCCACACAGTGATATCAATAGGAAGTACCTTAGTACAGAAACTAGGCCCCTGATACAACATCAACAAAACAGCCATTAAGTTTAAAATTCATTCTTTATGAAATGTGATTTGAGAGTTACAAAATATGTTGTATATTAAATTATGAGCTGTTGTGCGGTTGCTTATATTTACCAGAAGGGAGAAAGACTATGAACTGTTTTCATTATTTCTTTTTCTTTTTTTTCAAGCATTCCCTAGACTTTTTCAACGTTATGTTAAGTATGCATAATAGGCCTGCTGGCAGCTGAAGTACCACTAATGCTGGCTGTTGCCATGTAATCGCATGTTCAGTTATGTGTAATGTACCCATAGGGACACTCACATATATATTACTCACTCATAAGCCTCTTGGCGTTAGCCTTCCTGAATCATGGGTTTCTTGTGATTATGGGGATTCTTGAAATTGAAGCTGATACTGCCATAGCAGTCACATTGTAGCAATGCGAAAAAGCCACTGTCAGCTAAATCCCTCATATGTGCCTGTCGTGTTGTAAATGTACTCTGCACTCTATAGTGGAACCTGATGTGACAATGTAATGGCACACTGTCAAAAGCAAAGAGAAGAAAGACATTTAAGTTGTCTGTCACAAAAAATATGTACTCACCAGTTGGCAGGTCTCACAAGGCTTATGTCAAAGGACCTAACTCACAATATTTGAGAGAGATTCATTTTCTGTGGATGTTTAACTTAGCTGCCTTTTATGTGGCAAGAAAGCCATCTATGAGCCAGAGCATGGCTGACTCAATTTTCTGTGCTAACAGCACCCTCGCGGACCAACATCATGTAACCCCCAATTATAGCGACCTGTTATGATAAGTCTAAAGAAGTCCAATCACCTGTAAAGCAGAGGTGCTTTACGCTAAATGCTGAGCCTTGCATGGCAACATGCTCACAAGCTAATGTTCAGCAAGTATTAATATTTCCTCTCTCCTAGAAGTTAAGCACTCCATTAAGGTTCTGGCTATTTTTGGGGAAGTGGAAAGTTACATCTAGTCTTGATATGGTACTGGTATAAACAAGTGATAAACAATGTATTCTTTAGTATTATTTAACAATGCATTTTTTGCAACAGATGTAGTATGTCACATGACTAGGCATCATGGGTGTTTAAGATGGCAACTTTTTGTTATTTATCATAAGTCTGAGGAACAGCTGCTGTCTCAAAATGCTATACAGCACTTAATCCCTTTAATGGGAGCTTCTAGGTGTGAATCTATTTGTTTGTACTGTACCAACTGTCTTGGCAGTCCATTTACACACTGTCAACACAGTGGTAACCTTCCGTCTGGTGGCACTAGAGGGAGGAAGGGATTGCTTAGGTCTTTAGAATTCATAAACTAAGACAGATATATGTACCAAATTTAATGGAAATATATCCAATAGTTGGTGAGACACAGTATTCAAGCCAAGTGGTGGATTGACTGGCCAACATTGCAACTGCCACAGCTGTAACACTAACATGGCTAAAAACTGTTGGGGAGAGGAAAAAAACATATAATTTGGCATAATTGGAATCTGTTTCCAATAATGCAATTGACAAAACTGATCTGAGTGGGGGATTAGATTTAGGGTCGGATTAACTATTTGCTGATCTCATGAGTGCATTGATGTTGCAGAGATCTTGTTAGTGTTGTTAATATAATTACGTTTTAATGTAAGATAACCTGCTGTTTCCAAAAAAAAAAATCCTGTAGTCAAAGTTGTCATAGGGGGTCATGAGTCATTGTGTTGTGACACTTTCTCGACGCACAGATGTTTCTCAGGGTGATGAGACTTAAAGTAAAATCAAGTGAGGATGGATATAAAGGACATTAGCAGTGAGAGTGCTAATCAGGGGTTTGATTATTTAATTACTGTCACACATCAGTGAATTACACAGAAATGTGATTATCAGAACATTTAAATAGATGTTACAGACATGTTTGAACTTTGGTGTGCTAGTATAACCCACTGTTCCAATGTGGCTTTATTACAAACGGCCTCTATGGGCCAATTTTGACAGCACAGAACTTTTTTTTTTCTTTTTTAAAGTCTAGGTCAGGTTTCAAAGATCTTAATGTTCCCCCAAAATACCCTGGAGAACTTGGTGGCTTTGAAAGCAACCAGTTGTTACATATTTTAAAGCCTTGCCAGTTTCTCACCGTGTATCGGCTGATATCGTCTTTCATAAGTATGAAAACAAGGCAGTCTTTGTTGAATGAACCCCCAGAGAAGTCTGTGGCATTCGCCTGGGCTTTTGTTTTGTTGGTACCATCTTAATTTCTTTTTTAAATCATTCTCATGATATTTTCTATAATGGATTTATATGTTTTGTTGGTCCCTGTGTACTTGCTGTTTTAAAACAGCTTTCAGACTGGTTGGAGGGGTGCATAGGATCACTTCATTAGGACAGCTTGCTGCACCACAGGCCAACTGGCATCTATTCAACACACGCATGCACGCACACACACTCGCACGCAAACACACAAACAGTTTCTATCTCTATCATACATACTTTTAAGGCTGCCAATACTGTATAGCCACTGGCTGCAGGATTAAATTGTCACAATGACAGAGTGGAAAGTGGAGGAAAAATAAGATGAAAGAGAAAATGACAGTTTGTTAAAAAAAAAAAAAAAGCAAGATGAATGGCAAGGATAGAGGAAACAGGAAGTGGTAACAGTGAGAGGGAATAAGGTTAATGAGGAAGAAGCTGGGAAGTTGACAGCAAAGTGTTAAAAGGGGAAGATGATGAAATACAGAAAGGGCACAGTTGTTCTGTGTACTTCTGTGTGTGTTTCCCCTCGGGGAGGCCTGAGGATGACACCAGAGTGCCTCAGCAGCCCTGTCTCTTGTTTTTCTTTTATCTGTCCTTATTTGTATGTCTGTCTTTCCCTCCCTCTATTCTACAATACCTTAATACAGACTCTATTTTGTCATCACTCCCTGTCCTTTCTTTCTAAACCAACAGTTTTGGTTTTCCTCTTTGCCTTAGAAACCTGTCAGGGAATGCTGCTTTGTGTTTCTACCTTGTGAAGTTGGCCCTGGCACCACTTAGCACCAAAGTTAAAAGGTGACCAGCAGTGCTACAGAAAGCCTGTTACCCAGTGCTGCAGCTTAACGGACTAGTTAAATATCCATCCATCCACCAACCACTCCACTTGCAATCACTCATACTTGAACTGTTCCTGCTGAAAGTGGTCACTCGACTGTCTGTGGCTGGCTGCTTGTAGAGTTGACTCAGTGCACACTCACACTCATGACTGTTAATAGACAAAAACAGTGGTAAAGGAGAGCCATGATGGGTACTCAGCATAGAATTACAGAATTTGTAATTACAGTCATGGAAAGTAAAACAGTTTGATTTATCTATGATAATTTAATTTCACACATGTGAAACAGGAGGCGGAGCCCAGTGGAATTAAAAGGCAGTGGTTTAACATCTCAACAATACAATGTGGAGTATAAGAGGTGCAGGAAGCGGTTGCTTTTCAAATGAAGTGCTTTTTTTTTAATTGATCCTTTCTCTTAATGTAATTAAAAGTGAGTCATGTACCTAAACTAACCTCAAACTGAACAATGAGATACTACTTGACCAAAAAAGCAATAAAACCAAACAACCAATATAGTCAGATCTTTTGCAGACCTTATTTGTCTCATTTGAGGTAATAATAGGTGAGTGCAGGGACACATACCTGGAGACCTTGAGGGCGGGCAGGGCAGGTGCTCTTGTTTCTACTTTCACCAAGACAACATTTGTATGTAGGGTCCATGTGGGTAGTAAATGGGCTTAAAAATGGGACCTTTATTGGACAGTTCCATAAGGGGCACATGCCAATTGCTCACATGGGTGGTTTTTACCCTAGTGGGCCCCAGATAAGATGCCCATTTTGGGCCCGCACTAGGGCTAGCTCAAATCAATATCATGATTAATTGAACATTTTACCTCGATTATGATTAATGAAAAATTATTTTGTCTTTTTATTTTTTATTTTTTGGTTTGGTTTTTGCCCTCATAGTTCACTGACACAGTTTCATTTAACCATGGTGTGTTGGAGTGTTATAAACACATGACGCATTATCATTTATTAAATTATCCAGCTTTATATAAGAATCAAAAGCTCCATCTTAAACAAACTTCAGGTAAATTTAAGTATGTTGTGTTGATTACAGGCCAACCTCTCCTGACTGCAGTACTCTGACTTGAACCTTTGCTGTGTGCTATTAATAGTTTGGAAAAAAAAGTTTTGAGTAGGCCTACATCTTCTATAGCTGCCAACAGCCTGCTAACATTTCCAGTGAGCGGGAGGTTGATAATAAGGCAATGTTCCTGTGGCCCCCAGGCCAAGTCATTACATCTGCCCTGGTAATAATAACGAGAGCTCAGTGCGAGCAGCTAGATGAGACATGGAGCGATGCGTCCTGGTGTTTCTAAATAATTCCAGCCAAAGTCTGACTAAACCTGAAACTAAAAAAAAGTAGTCTGTGGAAGTCTAAAGAACTAACTTTCCACTGAATGTTTGGCTGTTTGTTAATTCCGACACTTTGGTGCTGTGAGGTTAAGTTCTGCTCTGTTTGTCTGTCTCCGCGATAATGAAACGCCGTGGAGGCACATACAACTCGGTTGTCAAATACTCAGCTGTATTCTAGACTCAAAGTCATTCATTTAATTACACGAATGTTCAACACTTCTGCTGTCACAGTGTTCTGGCATTAGATTTTCCTCTGTGTCGTGAGAGCGCAAGACAGAGGCCACAAGTGCAAGACTCACGCCAGATGCATGGGAGTTATAAAAAAAAAAAAAAAACAACCCAAAAAACGAAATAACCAGCAAGATTACGTCGGTTCAAGGGTGGGGAAAGGATTAACTGAATTTTTTTTAAGTAAGAAAAAAAAAAGAATAATTCTGAATGACGCTTTCGATTACTTTTGTGATTAATTGCCCAGCTCTAGCCCATACTCACGTGGTACCCAGGTAGCCTTGGCATAACCCATGTGGGGCCCACTTTGGCAAACCCATCCATGTGGGCAGTTGGCATGGGCCCATTATTGAAGCTGTAAATAATCCCATATAGGGCCCAGTTTTAAGCCCATTTACTACGTGGGCCCTACAAACAAGTGTTGGCTGGGCAAGGGCGCAAATACAGGTTGTCACTGATGTTCCTAACTAACCCAAAATAGCAGTGTATCATAGCCGACTTACCAGAATTTCCCATACAGGGGCTAATTCTTTTTTAGGCATTGTTTTTGAAGCGTGTATCAGACTTAAAATGTTGTCTGTTGGATGGATGTAAAGCAGTGGGTAGTCCTGCACTAAAAATGATCAGCTTCTCCTTCATTTTTACCTCAGACTGATTCTTACAGGAGAAAGTAAAGATGTCTGCCAATGGTAATTAGTTGTTCCTCATCACATACTATACAGCGCACAGCTGCATTCCAAAAGTTTCACTTCATTTATCTCAGGTGCGACAGCAGCGCCCTGAAAAATCGGCACTGGCTCCCTTTGACAGCATTGTTCTAACTTTTGCGTGCATCTTCTGTGCCTCTACATTGACAACAAATTTGAGGGTGCAAAAAAGCTGCATTTATAGGTGCCCTAGTTATGATGGAAATGCATTTGTACATTATATACTACATAACAAAGAGAGCAGGGCATCAAGAGTCCAAAAATAAAAATTAAATGAGTTTTAAAAATGTCCTTGATTTGAGAAAATATTTGCTAAACTGAAGATATGACACACAAATAGTGTAGCATGGAAAAACGTAAACTTTTAATATTTAAGCTATCTCACACTAATTAATAATAGTGTGATTACAATTTAGGTGAAACAGCTCTTGTTCAAACAGACTTTGTATTCTTCTTATTCACATTATCAGTCATGCAGTTAACTAATATAGCAGCAACCATACAAATAAAAACGGTAGGACTCTCAATCTGAAGATAACAGCTGTGCCTCACAAAAATGTGCGCAGGTAGCTCATACACATATGCAGAAGCACAAATAATCACAGGTGTTTCTTGCGCGAGTGAAGCCAAATCTGGAGAAAATCCCTTTTCTCAGTGATCTTTAATATGTAATTTTGTCTCCATGTCCTTGTGATTAACCTTTTCTTTGAGACACCAGAGCTCAGAAAGAAGCAGCGTGAGACGCAGAGTAAAAAAAAAAAAAAAAACAGCAGCAGAGACACATACCACGACATACAGAGTGAAATGTGATTAGTTTAGCATGCTGCTGTAAGCCAGAAATCTGAGAAGGAATCTATAAATATATTATGGATCATTTTACTGTGAGGTATACTGCCAGATTCTCTGCACACCGAAGACATTATGGCAGAAGTGAATTACATCCACTATAACTTGGCCCAAGGTCAGCAAAAGTGCAACACCGCTGAAGCTGGCAGGATTGACATGAAATACAAATAATGCAAAACTGCTCTATTAGATGCACTGCCCTTGTTCCTGTTGATAAAAATGCCAATCTCCAAACCACCCTTACTAAATAAAAAAAAGATATGAAACTTTACTTGAAAAAGTAGAACCACAGCAACATACATCATAACCACCCCAGACTAAATTGAAATCAATACTGGAAAAAGAAACCGCAGTTCTAATTGAAAACAGACTGACCTGCTGGTAAAAATGAAATAAAAGAGCTGCTGAAAGCTGCAGTACACAAAATATGAGAAGAGCAAGAAAGACAGCCAATAATTCATGAAGGGCAACCACTTATCACTTGCTGTTAAAAATACAAAAGAACACCCTCACATTGTTGTCAGAGCAGTCACTCACAAAACAAGAAGACATCTGTGGTCTAAATCTGGACACAGAAACAAATCTTCACACGCAGCGGTGGCTACTAGGAAATCCAGTTTGTGTTCACTCTGTGAGATAGGACACTGAGCTGCAAACTCATTTTGGTGAGGGGGATACACGAATATATAGATATGATAATAGCCTCAGACTGCCACACATTAAAGAGACACTTCTCATACTTTTTTCACCCTCGTCTCCATAAATCAGTTCCCACTTATGCTCGCTACAGGGGGATTTCTGTCTGCGCAGTCTGTGTCTCAAAGGCGGACTGTGGATAGATGTTAAAGCAATTCAAACTTCTCTTCCTGGATTCTCGACTGAGCCTCCAGGGGCCGCGAACACAGCGCAGTGGGTGGCAGTGCAACATCGACCAGGAAGTGCTTTTATACAGTCACTTCACATGCTTTCATTTAAATTGTGAAAATTTTAAAAGAGGAAAAAAAAGTAAAATAAGGGGTGAGGCTGAAGTGCTGTGAGCGATTGATGCTATACTATGGTATGTATGAGCCGGGGTGAACTTGAGGAAACTTTTAGGCAATTAAGTGGCCCTGCAACACTCGCAGCAACTCTTTCATTATTTCATTTAAAAAAAAATTTCACTTCCAAAAAAGATCCAAATATGACAGCTTTTTAAATCAGGATCTGCTCTTCCAATTTTACACAGCTCTCCAGTTAAAGTAAAAGTTGCTTGTTATGAAAGGTTCGCAAGGAGTTTGTGCAACCGACCAACTGTGTGTGCATTCATCCACTAGTGTACAGCAGGTACATAGTGATATATTGTACACTTTACATTGTTATAGGATGCCAATAGACCATATCAACATATAAACACTGTAATTAAATCACTTCCCATTTTTCATTCTCCCTGAAATGTCAGCTTTTTAACTAAGTGAACAATTTGACTCTGAAGGTGATTTCAGGAAAATAATTAGGGTTATGCTGCATTCACATAGAATCAGGGAGACCGTAGACCTGATATTATTGTAATGGAAAAGAGGAGGATGATTAAATTAGCAGAGGTTGGCAAAACGGTAAATGGCATTGCTGTTCAGAGTTATATATTTTAACTCTTTGCCATCCCCCTTGACAGAATTACATAGCTCCTTTACACAAGGAGAAAAACACGAGCCTGGACCTTACTAGAACAATTATATGAAAAAATAAAAACATAATAATTGTATGTAATGTATTTCATTCCATTCTTTGTAAACAATACAGTATCACCATTGTAATATATTGTCATGCAAGTTTTGTTTTACTGTCCTGCCATTTAGGCAACATTTGTGGTTGTTTGTTTGTACGGCTGTCCAAAAGGTGTTTTCCATCTACCGTTTGCCCAATTCCATGGAAAAGCATAATGCATCCTCACAGAACTGTTTGTGTAATATTCCTCAAAAATGCACACACAATAGTTTGTATAATATCCTACAAATTAGGGCCCCACAAATGATGTTACATCCTCTCCATACAGTTAAGTAATAAACAGAGTTAAAGAGATTAGGTTTAGGTTTAAGTTACAGTGGTTAGGATAAACGAAAAATGTTGAAGATGTACCTTAAAATGACTCAAAGTTTACACAGTTCAACACAGTTGGGATGAATGAATTTGGGTGCATTACTTTTCATTTACTTTTCCAATGTACAGACAGTGTGTGTGAACAACCTGGAACACAACATTAGTCTGATTGCAGGCTTATATCAAGTAAATGTTTAGTTTCATAATACATACATCAGATCCTAAATGCAGGTTGTGACGACTGTAAAGAAATTACTGACTACAACATGACTGTAAACAGTAAACATATTCTCAACTAATATTGGGATCCAAATTAAAATTAATTGCTTTGAGACAATATGAAAATTATTAAAAATAAAATACCTCCCCAGTGTTATAAAGTTTTTGGATTTTCTCTTCGACTTATTCCCCCAATATCTAAAATAATATCCCGGCCACTCTCTAGCTTTCATTAAAGTGCTGCTAAAAAACAAACAAAAAACAAACGATAAGAACAGCAACCCAATGAGTAAACTGGGCATAAGCGGCAGCGCTGTGGATGCTGAGGGACTTGGGCACCATATTATTTTCTCTCCTGCCAAATACTAAAAATAGATGAATTTGATCTTATGATGCTAAAAGCCTTATGTGCTTTAGCCTTCAATGTTTTCCTAACAATTTGAGACCACCTTCCCTTGAGCCAAAGGGAAAAAAATACATAACCCCTTTCCTTTCCCAACCACCCCTTCCTACTACCAATTTCTGTACAGTCCCTGTGTGCCATAATATCCACACAAAGAAAGCATACTGTGACTTAAATGAATGAAGCATATTGTTTGGCTTCAATTCAGAGTTCATCCACAGAAGTGGAGAGCCTGTGGTTTTTAGCCAGGATGAAAACTTCATGAGAGGATGTTTTCCCTATGCGCCTTAAAGCTTTGAGTCATGGCGTTGCATCTGAGAATATTTAAATCAGGCCATCCTTATATATGTCTAGTTGCCAAGCGTCTGATTTTACTAACTTTATGTTTACTGGCAGTCTCAGACGTTGTTTTTTATGAAGAAACTGAGATATAAAGAGATGCTTCAAATAGACCTGAAAGCAGTGCAGTATGGAATGGCTTCATCATCAGTGTGTTCTTCATTAGCCTAACAATACACTGGTACATTTTTTTTTTTTTTTAAGTGGATGACATTATCAACTGCTCTAATTTGAAAATGGCTTGGGGCTTAAGACGCTGCCTGTGCTGAATGCAATATCAGTAGGGATAAATTGAATCAAATTGTTGTCTTTATAGTGGGTATTCAATAGGAGTCTAATCAAAAATGCACAGTGGCCACCGTCCTGAAGCCATTTCTGTCTCTAAAGCAGACATGATGTAGTAAATACTGGATATTTTTCAGTAAATGTCTCTTTTGAGAAACTCCACCCAGCACATGTAGCGGCTTCCGAGATGTCTCACAAGCGCTTATGTCTGAATGCTAACGCCCACAATTTTGCAGATAAATCCCCATTATGTGGGCTTATCGCTACCCTGAATGTGAGCCTTAGTGAATACACTTCATTTTCTACTTTGGCAAAAATACAGGGATCTACATGTCATGCCAGAAAGCATTCAGTAAATTAATTAAAAGTTGAAAGGGCCATAGAGAAAGAGAGTGACAGAGAAATAGAGATAGAGACAGGCTGTTATAAAAGTAGATATAGAAGAGGGTTTGACAGAGGATTACATTTGTCTGATGAAAAAGGTTTGCAAGCAGGTAGCATATGCCAGACATATTGTTTGTGTCCAATAGAATGAAATGTTGCAGGTTTACATTAATCACATTTTATTACTAATCACTTTTTCACAATAACTTGTCAGCAGTCAACAAACCTAAGAACAATTTCTCTAAAAAAACTCAGATTTTATTGTCACCTATTGCAGTATTTTTATTAGTTCTAATAGGCTTTGACAACAGTTCTAGTCTGTGTCTTTAAATGAAAAAAATACAGACGGCAGAGACAGAAAAGGGAGAGAGACAAAAAAGTTGACAAGGATAAAAAAGAAAGGGTGTAAAGAGAGGGAGGCTGAAAAAGCGACCGGATGCGAGATGAAACACCGAAAGACCAAATTCGCCTGTTAAATTGCACAGTAATGAGGTCCAGGGGAAGCCAAAGTGTTAAGGAATGGACCACAGGATATATGATGTGTCATAGTGACCATGGCTCGCTGCAGCAATGTGTGTGTGCGTGTGTGTGTGTGTGTGTAGATGGAAGTTTTCTTATTAGTGAGGGTTGATTGGGTCATATTGCAAAGTTTAGATCAGCCCCCCTTTATCAGCCCCCTCATTATCACCACACACACTGACACACACACACACACACACACACACACACACACACACACACACACACACACACACACACCGGCGTGCAAGGGATGGATAAACAGATAAATGAATGATCACTGCACAGTGAAGGAAGGCAATGAGGAGCAGGTGGGAGGGGGACTAAGGGGAGGCAAGCAGGGGGGTGGGAGGAAGTTACAGTTGTGACATGGATGGAGGAAGGACCGAAAAACTAAAAATAAAAAGAGAAGGCAATGAAGAAATGGAGACATGGGGGAGGGGGGCGAGTTTCAAGTTTCAGCTGAAATTTTGAAATGAATTCAGATGGATAAGTAAGTTTGAATGCACAAATGAGGAGGTAGGCTAATGGGTAGAGAAGAAAGCGGAGGAATGGAGGGCAGGCAATTTAAGGGGGGCAGCGATCAAACGAGAGGAACAGAATGAGAGGGTGACAAATGTAGAGGAGGGGAAACAGATGGAGGGAGAGATGACCAAATGGAGAGAGTGCTAGGATATTAAAAAGAGGGGTTGACAGGATGGAAGGAGGGGGCGAGTGACAGAGCGATGGGAGGCATAGAACGGAGAATGCAGACTTAATATCTCAAGGTCAAACAGCTGTTTTTTTAAACTGAGGAATAAAAGCACTCTGCCATGTGCAATTAGGCTATGTGCTGTCCTGGATATAAAATGGTAAGAAATGTGGTGAAATGTTTAGTTGACAGTAAGAATATCAACAATTAGCTGTTTATTGGCCCAGACGTTAATTTTTCTACTCTTCAGTTTACTGCTCTGTGCACCACCTACATCTGGTGCAAGCTAGCTGCAGCACTGCTTATTTGGTAACTACCACAGGTAACTTCATCCTGACTTGACAACGTTGCTGAGGAAACATTGTGTCCACCCTTAGGTCTCCCTCCAAGTTGCCCTGGATTGTAAGTGGCTCAAATTTGAACCACAAGCCCCCTTTAGCATTGTTAACTAACTGTCATCACTGTTAGCCTGTTAGCAATGTTAGCAGTGTCAGCATGGTTAGTGGTGCTAACATAGTTAACAATGCTAAAAGAGTTTTATGGCTCAGAATGAAGCCGTTTACTCAAGAGGGGCTTCCTGGAGGAAAACAGGAGGGTTTCCACGGCAGTGCCTTCATGCCACCGGGACAGCTTTGCCAGCAGTTATCCCTGAATGAGTTGTGCCACAAGCTAGCTCCCTCCTAACCTAGGCAGTGCGCAATGCAGTGCAAACCAAAGCTAACCACTGGAGACCGGAGGGTGAGCAGTGGTGACTACATTTCCACACATTAACATGGCTATCCAAAGCCAACCAAAAATACAATAAAAAGCATGACATTAACATTAAAATGTTGCCACCTCTAACTGGATGCAGCATTAAAGCTCACCAAGAGAGCACTGGAGTAAAACAAAAGTATTTTACTTTAGTTTGCATTTTTTCTAAAAATCAACTAGTCAGAATTTGAATGTGTTCAAAAACACGGGGCCGAATTTGCACAATGCAATGATGTGTTTCTTCACACAAACCAATTGAAATACAAACTAAAAGGATGTAGAATACACAGGCCTCAACAGACTGGAAACTTTCAACTAGAAAGTTCTATTTACACAGTTGTGCTACAATTCACCAGGTATTCATGGCACAATCTGACATGCCTCAAATTGATACTGCACAGTTACAGAGACACAGATCGTGACCAAGATTTTATTTAGACCCATCTCGCACAGGGCAACACGCAGTGAACCTGCAAGATCGCTGTTATCGCACTGTGTGTTGGGGGCTTTAGGTGAGAAAAAGGAGATGGAGGGGAGGGACGAAAGGGACAATGGAGACAGAGCAAAAGAGGTTAGGAGAGAGTGTGGGGCTGGGGTATATAATAACAACTTGCTTATCTGGAGAACACTCCGGAAAATTGGGAAAGAAAAAGAAGGACCAGGGACGGTGGACGGTGGAGGGAGGAGGGGGGGGGGGGGGGGGGGTGCAGGGGACAAAAAGAAAGAGTTTGATACATCACATTGGTAGATGATAGACAGTGAAGGAGGCATATACAGAGACACAGTGAGAGAGGGGGGCTGCAACATGTTCTCATTCCAGCTTGTCACATGGGGACGATCTGACAGTGACCTTATGTGTCTACTCATGACGTTTTAGGTATCTTTCTGCATCAGCTGTCAACACTCCGGGATGCCGTTACAGTGATGTCAACAAATGCACATGTGGTGGGATGAAGCAGCATGATCTAAATGTTTACACAACAGCGCGGACTGTCACAGTGGTTAGAATTAGGCAACGTAGTCACGGATGGTTAGGTTTAGGCCAAAAGAGGCACATGGGAAGGTGTAGCAAAAAAAAAAAAATAACACAAACATTCACACGGGAAGTGAACTCCAGAATCCTGCACAAAAGTCGGTTGTTTGTGGGACCCATTCAGCTCCCAAACCGCCCGCCCTCCAGCTGTCTGCCAGCATATCATAACAACGCCAACGGTTCTGTCCGACCGCATTCTCATCTGACGCTGTCCAACCCCGTTTCCGGTTGGATGCAGAGGGTGGCTTTTAGCAATATGCTCCTACGTTGAAAACATTGACAGAGCGGCACTATTTGACGAGTTTGAAGTAAGGGACACAGTAAGAGAGAGGCATAGTTAGACAGAGAGAGAGAGAGACACAGTGAGCGAAAGACAGGTAGTGGTGTTGTGTGGGAGGTGGGAAGAAAGCAAAGGAGAGGTCAGTGTTAACTGCTGTGGTCTGGCTTTCTCCCTGAGACCTATCACAACCTATCAACTCACTCTGGTGGAACGCTCTCTCTCTCTCTCTTTCTGTCTCTGTGATGTGGACAGGCTAAATAGAGAGAAATAGTGGTGCCGTAAGTGGTTGGGAGATGGAGGGGGGGGGGGGGGGGTGAAGAAATTGTTTCAGATGAGAGAAGCTGGTGCAAGAGATCATACTTGTGTGTGAGTGTGTGTATAATTTTGCACATCGGTGCTTTTGTGTGAGTTAGAGGGGAGATGGAATCCATTTGACCAACAAGAAAAAGGGTAGAAGGTAGAAGGTAGATTGTAAGTCATTTTTTTATACAAAGTTTAAAAAAAAATCAAGATTCATATCACAGAAAAGAAAAGTCGCAAAGGGGGGCCATGGAGTCAAAAAAATAGAAAAATATAGCAAAAAGGAAGCAAGGATTTGAGGAGGTACTGGCTGCTGTATCTAAATGGGCTGCCATTGTCAATGCATACTATTTGGTGTATAATGTACAAACTGTCTGTGATTAGCTTGTGTTGCTGGTTGGTCAAGGTCATGGACCGGCTACCAATAAGCCATTCTGACAAATATAATTGAACTAATCTTTAAAGATCTCTGTGTGCACAGTTAAGCTCACCTTCATCACCATTAGTTATAGTAACAGCTAGGTTTAGCCATCACATAACTTTTTAGAAAGTGAACTGATTTTACTTTTTCAACCTGGGATCCAAGATAAAGGTCTTTTTCTCAGTGTTAAGGAAGTTATGTTTATGTCTGGCAAATGTTTCACCACTACAGCTGTATTTTTGGTGTCCTGTGAATGCATGAACTGGACACTTCAATGTGCATGACTTCATAAGCTGGGCTAAAGGTGCTCCTTTGATTTGATATTGCATTCCAATAATGTTGGGATTGTCAACACGGATGCAGCAGCGTGGAAAATATCCTGACCTTTTAAGTTCTTCACATGGGTTAGCTCCAAAATCCTTTGATCCTACAGTTCCCATAATGCAACTCAAGCACTCCCTAGTTAATATAATCTGTTAACAAAGCTGTGGACCATGGAGTCAACACTGTACCTACCCACAGCAATTGAGCAACAGCTTCTGCAGTGGTATGGCACACCACAAGGACAATCACACAATTACCAGTAATACTAATAATGTTGAAACTGAAAATGTAAAGCAAACCCATGATGATTTCAACAGGGCTTTTTTTTGTTACATCTGGCATCCAGCCATGTAGGTAATATAAGCTTCAATTGTCACAGAGTAATATTTTTTATGACTATCAGATGATTTGTAAAGTATATTTTAGTATTTTCTCTTCTCGCTACATATGTTTCCAGATTCATTAGGAAATCGACTAAAATATGACTTTAAGAGGAGGAAAGGGAGGCAGACAAGGACGATAGAGGAAGATAAAGGGGAAAAAGCAATAGAGGAGAGAGGACACCACAGGCAGCTGTCGGTCATCATCAGCCATGTGACAAAGCTGGCCTGGAGGAGAGACAGAGCGATTATACTCCAGACATCACCAGTCACCTGCACACACACACACACAGTGTCACCACTGGGCACTTTAACCAAACCTATGTTTGACAATTGCTTGCAGATTGAGGGTAAGTGGTGTTAAAGATGTACCCTGGATAACTTAAATGTCTTGTGCGCTGTGCTGCTCAAGTGCCCAGTGTTTACTTGTAATAAGTTCATGTCAAAAGTAGTTTTAGGGATCGCTTCATTTGGATTAAGAGTATAAGTTTGGCTTCTCTCCAACAGACTGACTCACAGGCAGTCATACTGATTGACACCGAACCCCCAGAAGACCCTATAGACTGACACAAATGGTGAGATACAGCTTATATGCAGTAAACTCTCTCTTGTGTTCAGCTCCCTCCGTCCTTCTCTCTACCCTCCATTTATCACTTTCGCTCTATTTCTTTTTTGTCTTCCTCTCTACCAGTCATCTCTTTGAACTAAATTAAAATTTCTGTTCTCTGTATTGCACAGTTCAACCTGTTTTTGCAGCAGACACTGCACGATGGCTGACGGCCAGGTTTCATTACATGAATGAGTCATTCCCTTTTATTCATTATTAAAATAAAAAGGTTTTAGTACAGCTTCCCACCCTAATGCAAAATCATCCTGCAATAAAAACACAAATATTACTCTTATCAATGGTTTTTATTCAGATTTCCTAACAAACATGATGACCAAAACTTGTACTGTCCACCAGAAATATTCAACATTTAATTTAATTCAACATTTCATTTGCTTTACTGGACTTAAATCTACAGGATATCCATGCTGCTATCTCAGATGAAAAAATGGAGTTGATTAAAAACAAACAGATCACTAAATCCAACCGCTTTGCATAGTGGCTCTACTTAGACTATGGCACAAAAAGGAAAGCAGGAGAACAAATGAAATGTCTGATAAATAATAGAGGGCGGCAACAAAGAGGTCTGATTGGAGGTACTGTATCTGCAAAACAGAGGTGACATTATCAGCAGACGCAATGTTTGGACTTGCAGTTGTTTATAGAAGATGTGAGGGGCTTATTTGCCAGTGTGAGGCAGATTCATAGCGGGAGCATGAGTGTGAACAAAGAAAAAAATGTACATTGTCTAACTTATCTCTGCTGATATGTAGGATAAATGTTTGGATATGTATCTGTGTGGTAATGTTACGGACTGTTGTGTTTAGATAGATTCATCCTCTTCCTCTCTTCTAATCTCTAATCCCTTGCACAGCTGGGACACTGTGTGTGTGTGTGTGTGTGTGTGTGTGTGCGTGTGTGTGAGAGAGAGAGCTGCATTCGCATGTCTGTCTGTGACCCTTTGTACATCTGTGTGCTGTGTGTGCAACCAGGAAAGTGTATTCAAACGGGTTTATGCAGCCAACTGTGACTTTTGAAAAGTATTTTGTAAAATGTGTTGTGTTATTCAGTGTAAAGATAACATTATTTCAAACACAACGGGGGTGATATTTTATTAAATGACTGCACTACATCACTGTCCCATATCCTATTTTTTATTAATGTATTCCACTTTGGCTAAATCTAATTCAGAACAATGACCACAGCTTGCCAAGGCAACTCCATCATATGAGGTTTGTCAGTCCTCCAGGCCTCTGTACACCACAGAGAGGAACATTTTGGCGATGCACGTTTTCACGGACATACTGGCCTTAATTAGCAGTTTAGCATGTGAGAACAAAATAAGGAAACACAACACAAACACACTGTTTTTGTCTGCGAGAGGAGTTCACACAGAGCTTGAAAGAGCCGCTCCTATTTATGATACAGTTGCCAAACTGTTTGTTTGTTTAGAAAATAGATAATGAACACAACAAACATTCTCTTTTGATGCCATGCATTGTGTATTTGTTGTGATAGCAGGGATTCTGTAAAGATGGATAAATAACTGGACGGTTAGCATGCTGATGTGGGTCTCCAAAGCAAAATCTCTCCTACAGTGTTATTATGGTGACCATGGTGCACATGTGTTATATTATGGCAGCAGTTGGAGAACACAGTAATAAATTGTGTGTTAAGTGGAGTGAGACTCAGACAGACTCAGTCATTTCAAATGATGAATCTTTCCTGGTGAGTGATGAGTTCATTTTTGCAACACGTAGCTGAACATTAGCTTTAGATTTAATGCTGCGTTACTTTGTGCAGTGGTGTTTGGAGAATCATGCAACGTAATCTAATGTTATGGTAATCTTAGCATATGGCTAGATAGCTTGTGTGTAATGGCAAAAAAGTTTCACCCTTCTTGCTTTAATGCTTCATCATATTATTCCTCACCTTTCTAAAACTCAGCAGATTTATTTGTTTATTATTTTTTAAATCACCTGTTTTCAAAAAATGTTATCAATAAGACCGTTCTCTTTCCTTTTTGTTATTATTGTGATTTTATTCTTATTTACGACATCTATTGCACATCCGTCCATCCTGGAAAAGGGATCCCTCCTCAGTCGCTCTTCCTGAGGTTTTCACCATTTTTTTCCATCATTACAGGGTTTTTTGGGGGGAGTTTATCCTTAGATGATGTGAGCGTCTAAGGACATAGGGATGTCGTATGCTGTAAAGCCCTCTGAGGCAAACTGTGTTTCATGTTAATGGGCTTTATAAATAAAACTGATTTGACTTGACTTAACTTAAAGTACTTTTAAATACTTAGTGGAGATTTTCAACATGCTGATAAATGCTTGGCCTCATAATACTGCAGCTATAGCTGTGATCCTCCTTTAATTGAGCGTATCTGTATGCATGAGAGTGCCAGAGACAGCTTCCATATGTAGGACACTGTGTGTACAGTCTGTGCATGTGTGTTCCTGTACTTAAAAGCGTTAGTGTTCTAAAGTGCACAGGGCACAGGGCACATATGTGTGAGCATGGCCGATGACACTACATCTGAGCTGGATATCAAATACGACACTGTGTCCACATCACGGCTTGATGTGTGACCACACTTATACACACATACACATATATGCTACCACAAACATACTGTAGGCACTTACGCTCTGCCACTGTGAGTTTGTGTGTTTAGTGCTAAAAGGCTTGGCTGTCAGCCGGGAGCTTTTAGAGGTCATTACATCAACATTTAACCACGGGAAATGCTTTTTGATAGACATTTTTGCATTTCTCTAATATAGCCTGTAATTTCCAGTTTATTAGATTCATTAATGTTTTTTTGCATTTGGCAGATACCTTGCTCACACTCTGCTACAAATGGACTGAGATTCATGCATTATTTCTGCTGCTTTAACGCTCAAGGAATGTGTTATGTGACTGTCATCCCTCTGCTGCATATTGCATTGCACCTTTTATATTCATGTGTGGCTGCTTGTATTTAAATTCATATGGTGCTGTCCTATATCCTGTGTTTTCCTCACTCTACCTGCTCTCTTTTTTTTGCTTAAAAAAGAACTTAATAAGCCTGTGTACCCTCCTAAAACTTAAATGATCTCATCAAGGGGATTAAAATTTCTAATCAAATCTTGCCTTGATAAACACTACGGTAGGTGTAATAAGGTCATTTTGAATGTTGACATTCATTTCTCCAGAGAAAAAAAGAAGCTTTGATGATTTGTTGATTAAATGGACTCTATGATTAGCAAACTAGTGGTAGCCATGGTAACAGTTTCTCTTCATTGTGTCCTGCATCTGTCCCTTAAGTGGAGGTCTCACATGAATCCTCTGCCATTAACTTACCTCCCTCTCTATGAGAACTGCAGTCATCACTAAAAATGACCTTTACTCAGCCAGACAAGAAGGACAAGAGCACAAATTTGACCAAACACCAGGAAATGTAGCTTACACGCACACACACTTTACCTCCTAGATGCCCCTCTATAATATCACTGCCTTCATTTTATGATGTGTCAGTAGCAAAACAGGAACAGATGGGTCTTTAGGATGTCTTGGTTTTATTTCATGGTTGTTGTTTTCTCATTCTAATTGTCCTCGAGTGTCCAGGGACAAATCTACAACTATTGTCCTGCTAATTACGTCTCCTCCTACTATCATCTACAAGCGTTTCTCAAATGCTTAAATGAGATGCACATTGGCACATTGCTAAAACTGAATGCCAATGGATAGAACAACTGTATAAAATGTAACTGCATTCAAAACATCATTGAAAACATGTAATTTTGCCTCGGTGGCATCAAGACCCAAGGAAAAGAGGGTGCTCGACAGTTTTTCATTCCTCGATGGATCTCAGTAGATTAGTCCAACATCTTTACCTCACTCTCAACATAATTACCTCACACCAGTTACCCTGATGTGTTCAGTCTCTCAAGTGGTTCCAGCGCTGAGACAGTACGGAGACACAGAGAGAAAGAAATAGAGAGTGTGTGTGTGTGCTTCAGTATCCGTATGGCTGTGTGTTTATGTCATGTTGGTTGAATTGCAAAGCAGAGCCGAGCAGATGGGTTTATAATGAGGAAACAGAATGATTCTGATAATGATGACCAGATAATTATAATGCATCTGAAGGAGGGAGGATGGTGCAGGGAGAGCAGGAGTGGTGTGGTGGATTCAAAGAGAAATGATGGAAATGTATGAGAGGAAACAGAGTGCATGTTCACAAAGAGGGGTTGGGAAGAGCTGGATTCAGTGTGTCATGAGAAACCAGAGGAGGACGAGGAGCAAAGAAGATGGGATGAGAAAAGAGTGGGTTACCCAAAGGCCTTTAAAAAAATCTTTAGATATCTTTTATTGAAATATCTAAACTGTAGGGTGAAGGCCTGAAACGATCTTACTTGAAGCTAACTAACCATTAAAGCACCTCTCATTTTCATGTTGACCTGTTCTGTTCTGGTAATTGACTTAAAGAGCACCTACACTGGGCATGTTTTGGTTTTTGATGTCTCTTTTCTTTATGCTGTTGTCTACACAGAGTTCACACAGACCAATGACTGTCCTACTTCATATATGCACTCGGGTGGGGTCCCTGACGTGAAATTCCCCTAATGTCTTGGCATACCTGAGCAACAGTTAAGTCAGGTCTAAGTCTTCAGCCTACTGGTAGATGTATATTTCACTTCAAAAATTACAATATCATAAAACAGAGTTGGAATACAAAAGGTTTAAAGGCACTGACCAAGAAGCACCACAACCAAGAAGGTACATTATGTGATAGTGAAGCTGAGGTTAAATACAATTTGAGAAAATTCAGTAATGGCCAGAGCCTCACAGCAGGAAGATAGCACTAATGTGAAATAACACAGAAAACTGATAACCCTCGTCCCACAGAGCTCATTTCAACCATAATAAGGTGACACTCCGTCTCAACTAATTTTTGGGGCTTAATGTTATCAAAGAGAGAAAAATTATGTTTATAGACTCCTTAATATATCTTTATATTTCCTACTTACTATCATTCTCATGCAGGAAAAGGCTAATCTGGCAATTAAAAAAAACATACATGAGCATGTTTGTGATGTACAAAAAACAAAAACAGATTGTTCAGAAGATTAACTTTTTTTGTCCAAAGAACAGATTTTTTTATTATCGGTAACTCAACATACCAGTGATTGCTTTTTTTTAGTTGTTATTATTTTTAAGTTCATTTTTAAATACACTTGGAATTCTCTATAGTCTAACCTGATGCTGCTCCTAATCAGCAAGCTTTTCGTGTAATATCTGAATATATATTTCTATGCTCAATATGTTTTGTGTGATTTTCTATCACATATTGCATCTACAATATTGACACTGTAGAACATAGTGGACTGAGTTGGTCAGGACTATACACATTCTAAAAAAAATAACTGATTTAATGGACCTCAGTCTCTGTATTGAGTAATACATGTTTAGGTAAAATTTGTACTGGCTTGTGTTGTTATGAAATAGCCTCTCTTGCAATACTTTATGGTGGCATTTACTTCAAGCTTGATTGAGAGTATATGGGCGCCGGTGCATCGTTCAGCAGATGGTTTGAGTCAATGTAAATGAAAAATTCAACACTATTTTTTCATTGCGAATCTGTCCCTACTGATATGCTGCTGATGTGACATGCTTGGTTTAGCCTGTGGGTGAGATTTTATACAGGTGTTGGAAAGTCTAACAATTTCTGCCGACACCTTCAGAAACCTGCAGGCACAATGAAACGTTAGCGGGTACATGAACTGTGCCATACGCATTAAGGAGAGAGATAGACAGCATAGAAACCAGTGGAGACAGAAAATAACAAATATATTGCAAACCTATTTATTTTTCATGTTGTAAAATATAGTTAGGACAGCATATGGACATACTTTATGTATTAAATAATTTTCAATCACCAGACCCAAGGAGAGAATGCAAAACTGTAGGTAACACATGGTATTTTGTTTTTTATGTAATATTTTATTTTATTTTTCTGATGTTAATTTCCTTTTTCAAAAAAGAAAACCTTTTTGGCTTCATTTTTTCTTTTGTGTTGTCTTCATTACTGTTTACATTGTCTGTTTTGGTGAGACATCTTTATGTTTTTTTTTTGTTTGTTTGTTTGTTTGTTTGTTTTTTATCTCACCTACATAATCTTTTTACCAATAGGCAGTAACAAAAAATTTCTTTTAGTACAGCACTTTGTAGCCTTAATTTTGAAAAGTGCTGTATAAATAAGTTTTACTGACTTACTCACTTAAAATCTGTTCTAATGTGTTGTACTTTTGTTGTGGTTTTATTGTGCAAAAATAAACAAACAAATAAACAAACACTTTGCCCACTCTGGTGAGTCCAGGAGAGCACCGTCATACCTTTGCAGTTCACCCACTGTGCACCTAATGAATGAAAAGATGATGCCAAGAAGGGTGAATGAGGAAAGTAAGAAAGGATGGAAAAAATAGGGGAAAAAAAGGGAGGAATTCCCTACCTTCTTCACAAAAAACTAAGAACAACAGGTCAAAAAAGCAACCGCAGTGGCAGGTGCTTGGGGTAGGGTGTGTGCTTTCCTGTGGGTGTTTCTGCCCCTTTTATTTCAATCCTTCAGACCGCTGGTGTTGTTTTTTTTCCACATTACTTTTTGTTTCTTCTTTTACTTTAATGTTCAAAGCTAAAGTGTCAAGGGGATTGTCGGTAAAAGCCATCACATACACACCTCACAGACGGACTTTTTTTTTTTTTTTTGCTTTATACTCATACACACACTTTCTCTTTTCACACTCTGTCTCTCTTATTTATGCACAAGCACATATACGTGCACACAAAGCTCACTGACAGGTCATTTCACCGCAATCTAAAATAGCTGAGTGGAAAGAACAGATGCTAAATATAGAGGCCAACTGAGCGGAATACCAACGACTTTCAAGATCATATGATACAGACAAGCAGTGTGATGGTTCACACAAGGCGATAAGGCAGTGCTTTAAAAATACAAGTTCAAGACCTGAAGGTGGTTAATGGGACGCTTAAAATAGGTCTCGAAGAATAGCTCTTTGAAGAAGCTTCATTTAATTGGGCTTTCGCTTTAGCGAAGTCCTGGGAAAGTTTTGCAATTTAATAGATGTGAAATGATGTTAATGGATGTTACAACTAGATTAAATCTATAATTAAATAAAATATGAGGACCTCTTCATGTGAACAAAGATTTAAAAAAGCATTCAACAAGTCCACCATAAGGCATCTCCTGATGGCAGATATCAGTATTGCTAATGAGTTTTGTGTGCAAAGTGAATAAATTGTAATCTAGCGTTAAGATAGTTGTATAATAAGCAGAGTTGGCTGTGCTAGGGTTAACAGTGTATATGTTCAAATACCCAGACTAACATACCATTAAGTATGCAAGAAAAAAAGATTAGAAAGTCCAAATATGTAGATTCCAGTATGCACCCTGTTGCATTTTGTAGTAGGCAAGCCAGCATGCTTTTCTGGCTATTCTGACCCACAATCCTCTGCGCAGGGGAAGATATGTCACATCGACTGACCCGCAAACAGATGGTTCATTGACAGCTTGTTGACAGAAGCCACAATGACAGATGACAGCGCATTCAAGTGACTGATGACGAGTCATATAGATACTAACAATAGGGATAGAAATTGTGTACGTGAACAAAATAATCATACAGATAAACAACAACACAAGGACACTCCAAATATAACAATGACGGAGAAATAAATATGCAATTTTCCTGTTTTGGACTACATACTTCAACGTCCTGCGCAAACCACACTAAGTGTGATCTGATCAGCTGTGAACGGATCAACAGATCAGTTATCTACAAGAGTCAAACTGCTGCTGAGGAAAAAGAGAAGCTAGAGAGCTCCTCCTGCACTGCGTTTGCAGACCCATAAAAACCTTCCATCGTCAGCTACTGCCACACTCTCCTTCTGTGGGATACACTGCAGGTGTTTCACAGTAAAAACAACAACAATATCAAGACAGCTTTTAAGATACTACAGATGTGATCCAGTAATTTCAAATTCACCTTTGAGATTTTGAAAATGAATATGAGATGTGAGATAGGCCCCTGATCAAAAGAGAAAGAAGGAGTCAAGTTAAATAGCAAACAGTAATTTAGCAATTCACTGAGCACAAAAAAAAATCCTGTCATTAATTAAGTTAAGGAGGTAAATTAAGTAATTCCAGGTTCAACATTTTAAATATAAAGTAACAAATTATTACAAATTACTTTTCCTCCCTGAGGACTGATTGACTGTTCAAATAGATCGGATTTTTCTCTTTTTGCCTATTAAAAATTAAATTAGCATATATTTTAAAATGGAACCCTGGTGGTTTATAAAGGCCACTCTACAGAGGTTTGCCATGATTTTAAGTATCTCATTGAAGCCAGCAGCACCTGCCACAAGGGACTTAAACATAGCTGCAGCATCAGCGTATCATACCACAGAGTATCCTCTTGTGTATTATTGTTTTGATAGCAGGCTACAGAATAAAGCATGGAGCTAAAAAGCTCTCATAAAGTGAAGGCAAACAATTAAAGTAAAAATATCATTAACATGGTGCTGTCACTGCAGGAAAGGATTTGTGTGGGTGTGTGTGCATGTGTGTGTTTTACATGTTTTTGACTCTTGAAGGGAGAATGGGGATGCCTCTGGTGAAGATAATTAAGACTTTTGGTGTCAAAACCAGCCTGTGTGTGTGCCAGGAGAACTAAAGCACTAACAATCGCCAACCTGAACAGGCTTGCACAAAGATCTAAGTTACGAGTGCTACTGTCACTTCTCATTAAGAGGAGCTGTCAGGACATGTGTGAGGAAAAACATGTAGTATTGTCTCTAGTGATGTCATTAATAGATTTTGGTAATCTGTGTGCATTTGCTTAGAATGCCATGTAGAGCGTCTACACAACGATCAGCTGTCCCACTATTGTGTCACATTGCTCTTTCATGTCTTAGTGATGAATGAAACGTCTTTGGGCCTCTGATGTGAGTAATGATTTTCTAATAACCTGCAGCTTGTTAGCTCAGCTGGCTGAAACACTGACTGCTAAAGTGTCTGCATCCTGTTTGGTGTGTGTGTGTGTGTGTGTGTTGTGAGGGGGAGAAAGAGAGAGAGCGCTTTACTAAAACACTAAAGTACAGACTGCCAGCTTCAATTTGATAGCCCTTTGATCCATATTGAGATGAAATGTAAAAAAACAACAACCCAAAAAACTGACATAACTTTTGCATCAGCGCCCAAATGTAAAGGTGCCGAAAGTGTTTTCAATTTAGGAATTTAAAATTAGAATTTTTACTTCTAGGTTTCTGCCTGCCATGAATATAACTAGGGTCTTGATGTCTTATTTTAAATAACTCAGATATAGATTTCCTTTACAGTATCTTAGAAGAGATATCATATTGTGTTAAGACACTGTGTGGAGAATTGTGGAAGTACTGGAGGCCCCCGATTGGAGGAGAGTAGGTTTAGCCGTTGCGCATCAGGCTATTCCACATTAGTACAGATAAGTGACTTAATCTTCTTTTTGTATTTTGTACACCTTGAGAGAGTAGAGTCTTACTTAAAGGTATACTATGCAGGAACCTTTGATCACTGTCTGTAATCAGTATCACCAGTGAAAGTGAGAGCCAATCCCAGTTTTGTCGTGTTTAGCAACCCTCTGCTATATTTGCTTTTTTTCACAGCGTTGTGTCTGCGACTTTCATCGCTTCCTCTTGGATGTGGGCTGCTTATGATCTGGCAACTGGTTGTTCTTTTTCATAAAGTCCTGACCACACCAGCATTCTGTGCCCAGGGCATTTCAAACGCAGCAAAAAATTAAGAAAATAAAGGCAGAGGACAGGGTCTCTGCAGATAAATTCATTGCCACACATCATAAGAGATGACTGAGAGGGATTACTTTTGTTTGTAAATCCTGCATAGTATATATTCTTCTAAGGGGGCAGGAAGGCTTGGGCATTAATAGGGCAGCCTCCTTTTTTTATTACAAAGCCATAAAACTACAAATGCTAAAAGTCAACTGCAGTTTGAGCTGTGGTGCACCAAACAAATGTTCCTGAGAAAGAAACATATCATGTACTTTTGGTCGATTCCAATGGTATTATCAGTTAGTCGTTTATGGGTGGTTTGCCACTTAAATAACTCTATAACTATTGTCAAGCTGAATTACAATCTGTAAGTAATCTACCAAATTTTGTATTGCTGCTAAAGTAAGATGGTTGACAAGGTAAATAAACCTTTTCCTAAAAAACAATATATAGACTGAAGTAGCAGTCCTTCCCTATCATCACTGATGACCCTCTAGAAGTTTATGAAGGTATATTTATCTGCAGAGACTCTTCCCTCTGCCTGTATTTTCTGTTTTTGTCCTTATTCTCTGTGCATGGGACATTATGGGCATGTACCCCCACAGTGTTCAGGTGAGGTCGGGGCTTCATAAAAAGGCGGTGACTAGGTACCAGACCATAACCAGCAGGTGTCAAAGATACACAGTGTGGGGGGAAAAAAAGCAAATATAGCGAGGGTGAAACACCAAATGAGAGTGAATCTAGGGTCAGCTTTTATTTTCACTTTCTCTGGTGAGCGCGGTTTCATACAGTAACCAACAATCCTGCATAGTATGCCTTTACCTAGCTGATGTTAGCATTTATTAGCAAAAGTACAACCTTGCAGAGCAGCCAGAGTGGCTGTACTCTTGTTAACTCAGAGTGTTCCCTTTTGCACAGTCAGTAAAGATAGCATAACTAGTACTGTTGACAGCTATTTATTCATGACGACAGCGCCTGAGTGTAGTGGGTTACAGGGAATGTAAGAATAAGATGTGCAGGCTTTAAATAGTCAGTATTTTCAGAGATATCCATTTAGACAATCACGCACTAACCCCGGTCTTGCTTCTCTTTCCTTAGGCCTTTGGATCCATCTCCCCAGGCCATCTTTTCTTTTCCAGCCCATCTCCAGTCACCACAATGTATCTTCAAGTTGAGTCTTAACAAATCACAGCACACCACATAGAGGTAAGGCAAGGATTCCTAGACACGCACAGCTTTTACACTGTTATTTTTGATTCCATAGGAATTGAAGTGCTCATTGAAGGATCCAAAATGGACACTGCTGGGAACTGTGACAGTGAGCCTGCTTAGTTTCCTTTTAATGACACCTGAAACATACATAACAGTTATTGCGAATCTAGTTTAATAACATTTTAATGACCCCCTTTAGGAAAGTATAGTGCATTACATAATGTTCAGATTTATGTCATTAAAGTACACTCAAACTATGCTTTCCTTATACTAACCAACTATAAGCATGTGTTAAATTACAGGGGATAATGTTTTTCTTAGCATTTAGTTGTACATGTGTGTTACATAAATGGCATTAAGTTTTAGTAATTTAACAGGTGCAGGTAAAACACACTGTGTATGCCTGCACCTGTGTATGTGTCAGAGGGTAAAATGAATTCATGTGCCAGCCCCATACCTGTATGACTTATTCACATGTGGAGGTAAATGTGTCCTTGCTGAGTGCGTGTGTGTGTGCTGTCTCACCGTGGCTGTGTGTGTATGTCTGTTGAGCAAAATTGCTGCAGTCCAATGTGCTCTGCCTCTGTTACAGACGTATTAGCAGGGCTGTGAGAGCACAGAGGCCAGGCGGGTTTGCAGGCAGCGCGGCAGGGCAGAGATAGTGCTATTGATGCTGGATAGATGGAGGGTAGATGGATGTAAATCAAAAAGGGATACACAGTGAGAGCACTCACAAATCATCAGGGTTTTCCTGGCTCAGAATGAGGTGGAGTTTGTGCCATCCTGATCATGTGCAGATGTGTGGATGTGCACTGTGCCCTCAAGTGTCTAATTACTAGGAACTATATGATTTGGAAAAAAATACAATTATTAACATGTTGTGGCCATATTGCTGAAGGGATAGTCCGTCGTATCTATTATGTTATTAGTGATCCCAGTACTATTTGTTCTTAAAGTGTTGAAGAGTAGCAGATTAAATGATCTGACAATTTCAAAAATAATTTACAGCAAACACTTCTGAAAGACAACCTATCCTTTTTTAATTTTATTTTGATTATTTTACATCATATTCTAAATTGTTTGCTTCTATCAGTATATGCAGCAGTCTTGTACTCATTTATTGTAATGAACAGTTACCATGTCTTACAGGTGTTTGTTTGAACTCTTGTACTGGTAAGATGGGTAAAGTACGAGACATTGTTCAGACACACAAACAGAGGTGCTGCTGCCGCTTGCAACTCAATTTTTGAACTCTAACTGGCAATATCCAATTACCATTAAATGGCAGGAAAAATGTTTTTGTTCTGATTTCTTTAGTGATTTTTTGTTATGGTGGCAAAGACGTTACCAATTGAAACACTGTTTGGCAGTGCCTTTCCTGGTGCACTGTGCTAATTACGATACAGCGCAACCACATGGACGCAATGCCACAATTGCAATCACAATTGTTGAATTGTTATTTCTCAGTAGGAAAAACGGTGATTATCACTTGCCACACTTGCCTGCCGTTGTCTAAAACTTTATAATAGAGCCTCTTGGTAGGGTATTCATTCTTGCTGTAAAAATGAGACCTCAGCATTGCCTATAGCACTATTACTCCATCAAGCCTTCCTTTAGTAGGGTGGATATCGGGATGCAAAGAAACAAACTCAGAAAATCCTCTCACTTGTAATTCAGTTTGATCCACCACACTGCGATTTGCCATTTGAAATTATACCAAAGAGGACAGAACATTTTTACTGTCTTACAATTCTAGACATCTCTATGTGTATAGTGATGTTCAAGGCTGAGATTTGGCTCCCCAGCTGTCACCTGGTACAAAACTGTTATAAGCTATTTTGGAGTGAAATTTGATGTCAGAAGTATTTGACCAGGTCAGGCCGAATTTAAACCTCTATAAACCCGCTGGGTTTGTAACTGAACAGACTGTGGACAGTAGAGATTTTGGCAGTGAGCCTGTCTGAGCACAGTGTGGCTTAACCTCGAAGACCAGTGGGAACAAAGGTCAAAAACAACAAAACATTCCAGATACTGAGACCAGCGTGAGCTATCAATCAGCAGGAAAATGTGTTAAGGAAAACTATAGACCTGGAGCGGTACATTGTAGATTTATACATCAAGATATAAATCAAGAGGACTTCCACAACTGTCCAGTTAGTGCTTTGTTAGTACTGCATGGTAAATGTGTATGTTTGTTCCTAAAAAAAAAATGGAAATCATCCACCCCAGATGCTCTGTTACCTCTTTGGTTTCCGCTTTTGATCTTTTCCAGGAGCACAAAAGAGCTCAGAACTTTTTTTCTCTTTTAGAGGTGTCATCAATTTGTGACTACTGGCAGTAACCCAAAAAGCAGTCCTGAGCACAAGTCAGGCAATCAGTTAAAGCCATAACACTTCTCCAGATATTCTCTGGCAGTGTAGGTGAGCACTTCTAACCAACAGTATTTCCTGTTATATCGCCCTTTTTTAATGGCCGCATGCATTGCATTTGGACAATTTGTGGTCACGTTTTCTCTATCTTGGTCCTCAAAAACACATTTGTGCATCCGCTGTATGTGTTGAATACAGTGTTTTTAAAATATAAGTAATCACGTTATAACATGAAAAGTTTTATTATAACTATAAATATTTTCACATAATACCAAGATAAATAGTATGCTGTTATAACAACAAATGTTTCATGTTATAATGGGAAACTATCTTGTTAAAACATGAAATGATCTTCTAAAACATGAAAAAACATAATCTTGTTATAACAATAAACTTTTCACAGTATTATGTGATACAGATCTGTTTTTATGCCTATGTGCTGGAGATAGCCATTACTGGAGAGATTATGTTTTGGGGTTTTTCAGTCTGTCCATCTATTCCATTCTCGTGAAAGTTATATCTCAAGAACACTTCGGGGGAATTTCCTCATATTTGGCAAATACATCCACTTGGACTCAATGATAAACTAATTACCTTGAAGTGGTAATACATCATGGTCACTGTAAACTCGTCTGTCTCATTCTAGTGAATTTTGGTTCCTGAAGTCCACCATGAGGGAATTTCTTCAAATTTGGCACAAACGTCCAATTGGACCCCACGATGAACTGATTAGATTTTGGTGGTAAAAGGTCAATGTGACCCTGCGTTTGTCCCATTCTCATGAGAGCAATATCTAAAGAACACCATGAGGGAATTTCCTTTAAATTTGGCACAAACTTCCATGTGGACTCAAGAAGGAACACATTAGAATTTTGGTGGTCAAGGTCACTGCCACAAAACATGTTTTTGGCCATAACTCAGAAGGTCATGCATTATAAATAGATTTAAAACAAATTTCTGATAGAATAAAATTATGAAGTGTTGATATTTTGTATCCAAAAGGTCAACTTCACTGTGATATCATAATGTTCTGGTCATTGCTCAATGTCAGAATCAGAGGAGGCCTTTAGTCAGATACTGATTTGTTGACTTAATCCTGGGATACCACCTTAAAACTGTGCAGATTGTATAGATCTCTTGTGATGCCAGTAGGGAGATGTGTGTGAAGCATCCATGTTTGAACTGACTATACTGACTATAAAATGTGCAACTTGACTGGTTAACAGAGGCTTACAACAGCAAGGCAGTAATTCTAGTTCCTGTCTTGTGCAGCAGCAGAACACCGCTGTAACAAATCACTTCAAACCTTAAAGAAAAAGGATAAAGCTATTCCAAGACCATCTCTTATCTGAGCCTTTACTTTAACAAATTGCACTTTACATTATTTTCAGTTTTACATGGTCAGCTAACTGGGATTTTGTACCATGAATAACAGTTATTTATTCACTAGAAGCGTCAGCAATTTCCTTGTTAATAGAATTTTATGTGAATGCAGCACTCTCATAAGGGTCCTTTGGGTTATAACTCTTACATTGTTTAACATGAAAGCCAGTAAAGACCAACAATGTAAAGATTAAAGTTTCTTACAATATTACTCCAAATTTGTGTTACTGTACAAAAAAATACCACAAACTATCTTTTCAAATGTGAATGTATTTGGCTGTTTGTAGCTATGCTGAGGTCGAGCCGCACGCATGCTGAACAACAGTAGAGTCAGAAGACGTCCTATGCAGAGTAATTCTGCTACAGAAGCTTTCTCCAGCCAGCCTATTACAGCATATTAACTGGCTTACACACCGTTTTAGAAATGGTTTGAAAAATGATTTCATTTCAGAGGTTACAGAGCAATTTGTACCACTATCCTGTTTTCCTCTTCCTCGCAGCCTTCCCTGCCTTCCTCACACTGCTTTATTTTCTGCCAGCACCCAGGAGAAACATATGCCATGAGCAGTTTATTAAAGGGAACTAAACGGAAAAAACATTCAAGATATTTTATATTTCAGTACGTTTGTTTTTCCCTGGCTGAGAAACCAAAATAGCAACTCATCCAACTCTGACAGACGCAACTTCAGATGAGGCATTTCTGACATTCAAATAACTTTTTAAAGAGTTTACAATGAGACACAGAGTCAGACAACTAACTTCTTATCTGCCAAATAATTTTCAAGATTACTAGATATTTCTCCTTTGAACTATCTGGTATCTGTCACAATGCCGTCTATTTCTATTCCTTTATCCCCTTGTGAAATCTTCATAGATTACACATCTGAATTGAATAAAGTATGCAGCGTGGTATCGGAGACATTTCAGCTTATCTAAGATTAGTTATCTCAGTAATTGAAGGGGACAGATGTGAGAGAATCGGATATTTGAAGTCTACATCTCTAGAACTAAAGATGCACAGGTTCACAAAGCCTAGAAAGACTGGAGTAGGTCACAATGATTCCTTTGAATATGTGTGTGTGTGAGATTATTTCTGTAATTGCATTGTGATTCTATGTGCAGTTTAGGTGTTGTCACATTAGTGAATACGTACAGTGTTACCTATTGGTTTGTGGTTCCTCAATTATCTGTTGTCCAGCTGCAATGATTGGATTTGTATGTGTCAGAAGATCCTCATTCCTATATCTTTACCATCAGTATTGCACCATCGCCTAATTAAGGGTTAGAAAAGTGAAGTGCTCAAGTCAACATATTAAGTCAAGTGTTGCTGATTTAACGTAATAAGTTGACATTTCCCTGTGAGAAACATATTCACTTGTTCTGATTCACTGCCATCTAATTTGGGATCCTGCACACCTGCCTCTAATTAACAAGGAGGTGTGTGGGTGCTGCAGTCTGTTGTGTTTTTTTTTTCTAGCTTTTGTTCACACATACACAGACACGCACACTCTGTATTTATCTGACAATTCTCAGTCATCCAGGTAATTGCTAGCATAACGTGGTCAACTTAACCCTTTCATGCATGAATTATCAAATGTATTGAGATTTTTTCAGATTTTCAACCAATATGACACTTTTTGTCAAACCCACCTGTCACAGCAAATGCCAGTTAAATTTACATGTGATGCATTGGAACACATTAATTGTTAACTAAATATAAAAAAGTGGTAACAGGAAAATGGAGAATTATGTGAATTACTAGAGGCCTCTGCCTTTAATGTCATTGCATAAGCTTTAGCAACACATTTCAAAGCACTATCCATTTAGAGGTGGTAAAATGTTGTTGTTGTTGTTGTTTCTGTGATGAAAATGTCTGGACTTTTTCGGTTTTTTTTGTTGCTATTGCTGACAGACAGACAGCTAACATGGTGCTCACTGCCCATCATCTGGTCTCCAGCTAACAGTGATAACACAGTTAATTATCCTACAAGAGGTTTGCGGCTCATAATTAAGATGTTTACTCACTGGGACAACCAGGGGGACACCGGAGGGTGGGTACAATATTTCCACAGCAACACTTTTGGGTCAGAACAGCATTACTAGCTTTAATTGCCAAATGAGCGGTGCTGCTAGCTAACTTCCAGCAGACGTGGTTGGTGCGCAGTGCAGTGAACCATGAGAAGCAAAATAAACCTATAGACCTATGTGCCTAACTCGTTAAAATATTCTTGGCAGTTAACCAATTAATGGTTGACCACTAACATTTCAAACCCAAACATAAAGGAGCACAATATAATGCATAACACGTCCAAATTGCAACTGACCACAATAATTGCAGCTTAGGTCTGTTTATGTAATGTCCCCCTACATTTCAGAAGAAGAAAACTTAGAGTTTGACCAGTTGTAGGTGTATGGAGGAGCAGCGAACAAGGCATTTGAGCATTTCTGCAAGTCTGCTTCTGCCTGTGCGCTTTGGTAACGGGCCAAATGTGGTGCCTTTTTTTTGCCATTCACAAAACTGTAATTGTGTTTGTGAAAACATGCCGGATTCAATTTTGTTTAGAGCACGCAGCTGGTCTTACAGTGCTGTTCATTCACGTGTCTCTTACACTATCAGTGTGTGATGTCAATTACCCAAACAGGTCAAATGTTAAAAACACTGCATCAATCAGTAGAACTGGTGAAGCCTCTTGTATCTCTGCACATCTTAATGAGTACAAGATAGTTACGTCGAAGTTTAATGATGACCTTTCTGCTCTATTTTCGATGCACCAAGTATGTGGGGCCTTGTTTTAAAAAGGATAAAAATAAAGATAGGGTTGAAATGTCAGCATAATTTCTGTTCAATTCCCTGCCTGTCCAGCCTTAGACATAAACCAAAAATAAGGAGAGTCTTCCAGCTCTGGCTTCTAACACACTGAGACACTGTATGCATCAGTAGATATTGCTCATTTATCATTGTTACAGTTACTTTTAGAGCAAACTATTTTAAAATGTTTAGTCTGTCAGCATTGCTTAATTAATATTATGATGCATTAAGGGGGTGCAGTTTATTTTTTATAATTTTGTTTTATTTAAAAGCAATTTTCAATATTTGCAAATGTCAGAATAAGTCAAGATTAATGACCACACTATAGAATTCCTTGTAAAAATAGTTTTCACAACATAATCATGATATAATTATGCTGTTTGCCCCACTATAATTGAAGACCATGCTTGTCAGTGAAAAATTAGTTTGTGTAGGAAGAAACACATGCATCTCTACTTACTGCTTATGGCATTTTGAGGACATTGCCTGTCTCACTTTGTTATTCACGAAGCTCAAAAACTGTCTAAGTATGTTATCTAAACTCTTGATCTAGAAGTTGTCAAAGACATAAACATTCTAGCAACTTAAGTTGTTTTACTCTGCGACGCAGAAAGCACAACAAACTGACTGTAGTTCCTAAATGCATCTTCCCTTTGCTGTCTCAACCTATATCATACGATTGAATCTTAATGATCTCTTGGTAAATACAAAGGTGTTCACTTGTAGGTTTCAGGGGGTGCACATAGTAATATATTTGCAACTGTGGGTATGTTTTTCATTGCAATTTGTACATTCATAAATGGGAAATGTTTTGTTATATTATATAAAGTAAAATTCTTTCAAAAAATTCTGCTCGTCTGAAAACCCATATTGCAAACTTGTAATTTAGACAGTTCTAGAAAAAAACAGCTCAGAACAGAGCTGTCAAACCATATCGATCTTGAGTGAGTGTCTGTGTATGCTATAAATATTTGTTTACCTCCTCTTTTAATAATATTGGGTTCTACTGTCATTAGACTTGTCATTAGAGTTTCAGGCATGAGGTATACAGTGGCTGCATTATATCACCTATACATGAAAACTGTTGTTGCCATTCGCTAGACAATACAGAGCATTTGCCAAAAGAAGTTTATAGTAATAACTGTTACTTTATTCACGCTAATCACTAAAGCCATAAAGGGATACATAAGAATTAGCTGTACATGATAAGGTTAACCTTTTTTTTGTTGTTGTTGTTACATATTTTATACATATTTTTCAACACTGACCGTAATCTGGTTGCCAAACGCAGATGTCATAAAAGTGAGAGTTTTAAAAAAAGTTTTAATGGAACATAATTCAAGGTTGAAAAAAAAGATGCTAGTAATGGGAAAAAAAAAACATTTAAAAAATCATGATTGTAATTAAAAATGAAAGATAGGAAATGGCATATGTGAAAGTTCCAAAATGGCAAGAAAAAAAAGGTGGGACATAATTAGATAGCACAGAAGAAAAAATGAGCATGTTCAGTGAACACGAATGTCCTAATATTCTCTGATTCCAATTGTACTGTTGTCTCTATGTTTGACAGTGATTTTATTAGACCACACATTTCCCTTGGGCAGATTGCATCTGCAGCTGGATGCTCTTGATCTCAGCTGGTTCAAGGGGAAACATCTTGAGGAAGGGATATCATCCTTGGGACATTTGTGAAGCATTTTTCATCCTTCATTAAATTGAAGGAGAAGTTGCACTGGTGTAATGTCACTTAAGCGGACCCAAGTACAGTGAACACCACATGCATAATTTCTGAATTCAAAACACATTACATTTCCTGTCTTTGTTTGGGTTGATCCAAAGCCCTCTCCCAGAGTAGGCAGATTAACATTAACTGAAATAGCCACAGACTAAATGACTAGATAACTCTGTCAATGTGCAGTATAAACTGTAGTAGAGGGAGCTTGGCGTTGGCTGAGCAGGTGAGCCACATTATAATGTTTATCAGTCAAAGTAAACTATTGATAGTCCACAAAAGAGGTATTTCTGCGCACCAACACAAATGTTGTTGAACGCCCAGGGCAGCCAAAGATTCAGCACCCTGGACAGCGTTCGTGACAAGTGGAGCTCTAGAATGGAGGATATGGAAACTAGTGGACAAAACTATGCCAACTGAGATCTTTTTATTTTTTTAAGATTAGTTTTTGGGCTTTTTGGGCCTTTATTATAGTGCAGTTACAGAATGACAGGAAAGGGGAAGAGAGAATGGGGATGACATGCAGCAAAGGACCGCAAGCCGGATTCAAATCCGAGCTGCTGCAAAGGACTCAGCCTACATGGGGTGCATGCTTTACTCACTGAGCTAGAGGCCGCCAAAACTAAAATCAGTTTGATTTTTTTTAAAAAACTGATGAGTGACTAGGCTTAATAAAGATGCTTGCAATTATATGAGAATATACTCAACCTTATGGTTAGATAACTTGCTCTAACATTATCAGTCACATTGAATATAAAACACATTTTTGACTGTGAGAAAGAACAGGACAGTCTTAGCTTTCTAATGATATCCACGTTGTATTTGTACGCCAAATATTAATTGAAATACTTCAATTTGTAAAATGACTGTTACCAAGCCATGGTTTTCAGAAAAAAGTCTGCAGTATGGTGGCCACAAAAATACATGACAGGGCCCTTTTAAATTGGGAGTGCATGCTGTACTTCAGGGGCTGTCCTGAGGTGAAAACCAACAAAAAATATTTTGGACACTTTTACTTTGTAGTCAGCAAGGTAACAAAAAAAACAATCCCTAAAACACTGTGAAGGAAGATGAGAAACTATTGTTTATATTGAAAGTACTGCATTGCATTTGACAAATAAAGTTAACGTACACAATTACCAATGGACTTCACATGACAACATTCACAACTGGATTAATTTTTATAGAAAATCCCTTTCATAATTTTGATAATTGGACCCTTTTGAACTAAACTATTATAAATACTCAAGATATCGACACATATTTGGATTTTATAAGTGCTTCAAAAGAAGAGAGTAGGCTTCTTTTTTTTAATCTCTCTTGATTACCATGCTGACCAATCTGAATGAATTACACCCTGGGCCTCAAAACTGAATTGTAGAGAATCTAACCAAACTAGTAGCATGTCCATAATTACAAAAGATATAAAAATCGAATGACATATTTTGATGCCCGATGCTAAGCTGCTCAAGCAGGTCATCAGTGTCACCCGGTGGATTTTAAGCGGTTTTACTGTTCTGAAAGCCAAGATTTTGTTTATTTGAGCTGACACAAAAACCTTATCCTGACCCTTCCTTGTTATCAAACGTTACACTCACAATTTCAGGAGACATAGGGGGAGAAGCGCTAAGTAGGACCAGAGTGAGGTTAACAAGTTTTTGTTGCTAGCTTGTTATCATGCTTTTATAAAGCTCCAAAACTGTATTCACCGCCTGAATTTGGCAATAGGAGTTTCATATTCTAAAAGCCAAGACATCTTTTTCTAAATCAAACAAAACCACAAAATGATCAATGATCGCAATGTCGATAAAAATCCATGTTTATCTCACAATGCACTGTTAACTGACTTTGATAGAACACGCCACAAATAGCAGATAAAGGGATGAGACCCATCTGAAAAGGTCTGAGCAGAAAATGGATTGACCATGTTTGGTTATAAGTTGTAAAGCTTTAATTTTGGAAACCTGGGTCTGCGTTGCAGTTTTACTATATATACACCGACCTATCCTGCACGCCAACAAGAGTGTCTGAGTTTCTGTTCTTCTCTCATCCTGCTGTGCGTTTATTCTGCTCTATCCAGCCACAGTCTGTCTAACACAAACCCATCTATCCAGATGTGTGCCAGTCTACCCCACTGAGCTGTGACCTTCACTCAATGCCATCTTCAGGCATGTCCTGCCTTCCACCCTTGTACATTCCCATAGGTGTGAATAAACAACATGCCAGTACATATCATGGCAAAGGTAAATAACTTAATAGATTTCCCACCCGAGGATCCTAGATAAATAGAGAATCTAAATATTCTATTGAAGCAGAGAACCATGACAGCCATGTAATTCCCTAAGCTGCCTCTGAAAGCCATAATATTCATATTCCTTCATAGCAATAAAACCGTATTACCATATGAAGGCCATAGGATAATATTATTATCAGCCAGCTCACTGTGTGTGCCTCTCCAGTGGCAGGGATCAGTTCAAAGCACAGCCCAAAGCACGAGTGCATGTGTGTGTGTGAGCGAGAAAGATATTGTGTGCATGTGTCTATATGCGTGTGTGTGTGTGTGTATGTGTGTTGACTGAGTGTGTGTGATCAGTTCCCTGAAGCGACAGCTGCACGCCGAGTTCCTGAATGGAGAAAGCTTCTCTGTGATGACTACCAAGTGGCGCACACGTCTCTGCAATCTCTTTTCTCCTCTCATTTCTCCTTCTTTTACCTCCCTGTCCTTTATTTCCCTCTTGTGATCAGCTTCTTATTTCCCCTTATTCCTGTTGGCCTCTCCTCTCCTACCCTCTCTCACCTTATCTGCACCTTCTCAGGCTTTCTTCTCCCATCTACTTTTCTGTTTTTCTGTAATATTATTACTCCCCAATCACCATAATCACCAAATCAGAACTACTTGTTTCTGCTCTCTGCAAAATGAAATGCTTCTGTCATTACTAAATCCTGTAGAAAACCTTGAATGAGGGCATAAGAAAGGGGAGAAGGAGGGAAAGAAAGAAGGAGGAAAGGATGGAAAAAGCCTGAAAGCAATCAAGGAAGGGTAAAAAACATAAAAAAAGAGAAGTGAAAGATGGAAGGAAGAATGAAAGGGGATTAATGAAGAAACAATTAAGGAGAAGGAAAGGAAGTAAGGATGTAGGGAAACCTGATGAAAAGAAAGGCTCTATATTTAGTAGTATTTCAGATTGGGAAGCGTTTGATGTCAGAGCCCCATTAGCTACAGTAGTGAGTATTTGGAGAGATGTTGCTGTATAGACAAAATGTGTGTGTGTGTGTGTGTGTGTGTGTGTGTGTGTAAGCGAGACAGAGATAGATGGAGGGGAGCAGGAGAGAAATCCATGTATCGCATGCTTCATGCTTCTTTGCCTTGTGAGCCTCAAGGCCACAGCATCGGAAACCTGCTTATGGCCGGTTCAGACCTGACGAAAGCTCACATATAAAGGTGAAAACACATTTTCACACAGCTTGGAAGACTGCTGCATTTGTTGTCTTTTTCATTTTCCATGCCTTTATTATAATCAACATGCTAACGTCAGCTCTTCAAAGTTTATCATTTATCAAGGTCAACTTGGCTGTGCTTCTTCCAGCATATCAAACAGCTGATGATCAAACAGCTCTTAGGTCTTCATATTCCCTTGACTGCCTTGGTTGATCTTACAGTGCAGTCATGTCGATACTCTTGCTGTCCTTCTCCATATAGTTTGCTGTTGTTTCTGCATGCTATGATTACTTCTCTGGTACTTGTCCTAACATTAAATTCTGGAAACAGAATCTTGACAGTGCAATAGCACAGAGAGAGAGACCTTAGAGGGAAAGCTGCGAGAACTGCTGGAAATTTGAACACTGAAGGCATTGATAGCCTATTACTCATTCGAATGCGTTCTCATCTGACGCCGTCCAGCCCTGTTTTGTTTGGGCGTGGAAGGTGGCTTTTGGCATCACGCTCGTACGCCAAAAGCACTGACAGAGTGGATGTATTTGATGAGTCCGGAGTGAGAACAGGCTGGAGATTCTGAATTTTATTACAACTTCAGTAATATCTTCTGTCTTACATTCGACACACAGCACCAAGTCAGCTCACTTACTGGTGCAGCAGCTCCAGTTTCCTTCTTTGCTATGTACGAAACAGCAGCCTGTAGCGATGATAGGCTATTACTCGTCATGTGTAACCATTCAGATAGTGCTGTGGGCGGGACATCGTGCTGTGGGTGGGACATTGAGGGAGGCTTTAAAGTGGTGACTGCAGACAGGTTATATCAGAGCCAAAGTAACATTTTTCAAAGAATTTATTATATTGGTTTGGGAAAAAAAGTGATGACAATGATAAAGTCATTTCCATGTTAGTACCTCATCACAATATAGGTGTAAACGATTAGCGTTTGAGCCCTAGCTGACTCTACCCCTCCCTTAGCTTATTGGCATAAACACAAATGCACGCCTTCACACACACACACGCACGCACACTCAAGGGACCTCCATGCCAAATTCCAGCCTTCTAAGGCAAACATTATGGCCACCAACAGATGGAAACTCTTTTTTGGGACCAACCACCTTGTCACAGCTAAAAATGCATATCATCTTGGGTAGCAAATTGGCAGCAAATAAATGCTAACTTTACCAACATTTCATTACCTATAATAAGCTAATTTTAGAATATCAAAGCAGAATTAGAAAAGTAAGCTAAAAGTAAAAGAGAAAAAAAAATAGGTAGACAAAAACAGACAGAGTGTTGGAACTAGACACAACAACAGGCAGAGCTGTATGCTACACAGCTATAAAAATAGAATTATTGATGTTTGGAGCTGACAATTATATCATACAGAACTGTAGAGAATGAGATGGAGGCTGTCAGTTGTTAGTTCTGTTTGAGGGACTGAAGACGGGTGACATGAAGCTACTGTATCCCTTCATCAGAGCAGAAAAACTGAGAAGATGTAACAGCAATGGCCCCAATTAGACAGAGGAATGATGAGAGAGATGCACAGTTTGTGAATGCAGCATGTAAGAGAAGAGACAAGGCAGCAGGGACACGTATGTCAATGTGTGTGGTTAGCAATACAGTCAACCAGAGGCCGTGGTTAGTATTACAATGGAGTGCAGCGCGACAAGCATTGATGCACTGTGCCTGCAGCCGCAATCACCTCATTATCTACTGTACTGACAGGGAGAGGGCAGAGCGTTTGAAAGAAGATACAGAGAGGGACAGAGCGACAGAACACAAACAGAAAAAGAGAGGATGACAATGACAGAAAAGGAGAGCGAGATTAATAGAACGAAAGAAACAGAATTGGAGACAGAGTGTGAAACAGCAAGAAAGAGAAGAAAATAGAGATAGGAGAGGAGAGCGAAGGAGTCATGTAACAAAAGAGCCATTAGCAAATGTCTTTTTCGCTCCTCTGCTCAGATCTCTGAAAGGCAGCGTGTCTCTCTCTGTGCGTGTGTGTGTGTGTGTGTGTGTGTGTGTGTGTGTGGCTCAGATCCCAGTGGTGTATCAGTTCCACATTGCAGATGAGGGTTTGTCTGGGCAACTGTGTGTATCAGCACCTGTGTACCTATGTGGACATGTGTATTTGTCGTGCCGCTTTGTGCGTATTTGCAGCAGAGCCAACTTTGGTCGCTGAGCTGGAAAGAGATTTTGATGACCGTGTATGCGGAGAGATGGACTAAAACTGTGACCTTCTAATCGACAACATAATAACATTGACTTTGACATGACTATGCGCCCCTTAAAATTGCCAACACAACCACCAACAGCATCACACAGTGGCAAATACAAATGCAATACCACTAATATTTTTGACAAAACACAATCTCATCCCAAGTTGTCACATTTTGCCACTTTCTCAGTGGACTTCTATGTCTACATATTATGCTGTAGGTATCCTGCAGCAAAAAAAAACCATCTATGTAAACAAAAGCACATGCTTATGTTTAGGTAACATCCACATGTGGCTATGATTAGGCAACAAAAACATGTAGTTAGGTTTAGGAAAAAACATCATGGTTTGGCTTGACATTTATATGTAAAGCGAACATCAGGCTCCTGGGTCAAAGTCCAGGGTTTGTTGGACCCATCCAGCACCTCTGTTGCCGCCCTGTAAGGATCCCCGCACTCCTTATATTACATTGTTACTGGCAGCGTTTCTACCTGATGCTGTCCAGAAGCATTTCATACAGTCGCAACAGGCTCTGTTTGACTGCATCATTACCTTACACCGCCAGTCTATGTATAATGTGGTTGTGCCAGATGGTGTCCAGCAGACCAGCGGCAAATCATTTTGCCGTGAAAGTTGGCTTTTGGCATGTATCTTACATTGAAATCACTGACAAAGTAGCGTTATATGATGACTTCAGAATGACAACGGGCTGGAGGAACCTAACAGTCTGATTTTATTTTCTGACTGTACAGCTGTCCCAAGGGTTGCCTTGAATTTCCATTTTTCAGTGTAAATCACTGGCCATTTCAATTTTTTGAAAGCTAAGTCCTTGTTATGAAAAACTACATAATCTATTCTGTTTACTTACATTGCTTGCCAGCAAAGCCTGGTATTTTGGGCTGACAGTATAACACACTCTTCCCTCAAATTTGACTGGAAGAGACTGCCAACAAGGGCTGCATATGGCTAAGAAATGATCAACTTTTCTAAGCCAGTTTTCTTATGTCTGCATCACTTTACATGTTCAGTTCTTCAGGAGCTCCTCTTGAGCTCCTTCATCACGTTCTCCTCAAGGCTCATAATAATTGGCTTGCTCTGACATGTGCGCCATGTGCCCAGAAATGTTTAACTTTATAGAATTTATTTATTTGGGTGCGCTTTGAAAAGCTAATGCAACTTCTTGCATTGTGCAGTTGTGTTAAAGCATCCCTGCAATTGAGGAGAGCAGAAGGTTTGGTTTAATGGGCTAGGGCCCAGTGCCAATTCAAACTCTCCCAAAAAAAAAAAAAAAAACATGGAAATTTATATTCAACCTTTCATACCAATGCAGAGCAGTGACAGAGCAGTGTTAAATCCATGCTGAAAGCAATGTTGCATTTCTAGGTTGGATAAAGCCTGTGCACCCATTCATATTAATGTGAAACATGGATTTCTTTATGGGTCACTGTGTCTGCCGACATGGGAGATATGTCTATTCACAGGTGTACACAATGAAACAAAGTCAATGAGGTTATGGCAGAGTGTGGAGGTTAAACACAAAGGGCAGGTTCAGATCATAGAAAGTAGTTCAAAGGAGAGGGGGCCAATTAGTTGCTTATCCTCACTTTCAAAATAAAACCTCACATTTACATACAGCCTTTGCAAGATATTGGAATCCGTTTAACTGCCATAATGCTCAACTTGTGTAACACATTTAAGATTTATTTTTCAAGTTATCAATATGGAAAGACTAAAAATTGGACTGAAGAGGTGAGGAGAGATTATACAACACTGTTTCTGAGGTTATAGCTAAGGCAGCTGCTGCCCTGGCAAGAACAAGAACAAGCACATACCTTTCCCATTGATTTCCAAAGGTGAACAGTACACCTCATAGGCTATAAAAATACTGATCCCCACAGAGATAGTGTCTGCTCTCTCTCCGTCCTCCACGGGAAGGTCAGGGTCAGCTACAGAATAGCATCACTGGAGCCAAGAGGGATTCAGTTTCTTGTTTTAGGACACTTTGGCAGGGCAGATCCTTGCTGGCACAGGGGCTTGTAGCCCTGCCCTTGTGTGTGCGTCTGATTGTGGAACAGACTGTCCATCGGAAAGATCAAATAGGGGCTTACCAAAGATTTATGGTGGGTTTCTCCAGGAGCACGGTGAAATTTAGTTTGATTTGCCTCAACGTCTAGACTCCTCCCACTACAGAATCACACAAAAGCACTCAGTGCACTTGAAAGGCAAACAGAAGTCTCTTAATTTCATGGATAAAAATTATTCATCAAGCTTTGTCTGAATTGCCTGCGTAACTGTCTGCTTAAATAGATCAAGAACGACAGGTAGCTTATTTAAAACACAATTTTAGTGGTTCATTACAAGCATTTGGTGCAAGCCAAAGGTGAGCATTTTGTGACTGACACAATGTTGATGCGCATCAGACCAAATCCAAACAGGGTAAAGAGTCACAATCCATAAGTACATAACAGCTGACAAATTATATTTGGAAAAAACAACCAAGGCCGTTTTATGTATTACTTTTCAGAATATGAATACACCCTGTCTAACCCTAACCCAAAAAACATAAGGTTGTACATGATGTAGTAACTTATACAGTAACATATTAGGGAAAAAAAGAGATTATATTTTCATACGCTAGTCGAATCATTTAATTTTGACAGGCTTCTATTTGCACTGATTTTAAAACAGAACTTCTAACAAACAATAGATTGCTATGACACAAAACAATTATTTTAGCTGCATTTTAATTGTGCAAGTTTATTTTATCCCCTCAGTGATGGCTGACAGCGTGACTGATTTTTTTCACTCTTAATCCATTGTTGCAGCTCATCATAACATGAAACACTTATATAAAAAAAAAAGATTATCTTTTATCAGAAAAAAAATCCATTCTGTTAATTGGCTCCTGCCATTATAAATGCCATGTTTCTCTCAAATAGACCACACTAGTCTTTAACTACTTTTCCACTCTTTACTTTGATTGCAGAAACTGTCTGGCATTACTTTTAAGTGATTTTATGTTGCTTTTTATGTTGATTTTATGTTTCTTCATCATCCAACTAATTAGCCAAAAATATCCACTCTTTACTCTACATACCTCCCCACACCTCCCGTCCCCGTCTGGCTACTATTTTCACCCAGGGGACATTGTATGCACTTGAGAAAAACACTGCTAGTGCCTTATTTTTTTATGTAACCTACATTTCAGCCATATTACACGGTCTTGTCATCAGTTGTCATGGAGAAGGTTTTATTGACATGTGGCTGTTACATCACTTTTAGATGGCATATTGTGGATGAGTTGACCTTGATTTAGCCTTTTTTTTGTCAAACTGTTATTTTTCTATGTCAAGAATGAACTTTTATGTTAAGTAATTATCTTGAGTTGAAAGACTAACAGTGTAGTACTGGAGAACTATATTTCTCAGGAGTCTGCTGATATTGATGATATTTTAAGCTGTGTTACAACAGGCTGATTTACCATGAAGAGAGTGTGCAGAATCAAATTGAGGGTTGGCAATTGCTATACTGTCAGTAAATTGCGCTGATTCAGTTTTGTTGTGGTCTGGTGGTTGCCTCCTCCCCATATTTTACTGTACTTCATCACATCATTTTTATTTTTGGTTTAATACTTTTCATGAAAGCTGTAAATGGACTGCTGCTTAATTCCCACAGATTTGGATTTTGGTGAAATAAAACGAAAAGAAAAAAAAAGATGCATTATGTGTGATGTGGGACTCTGGAGAGAGTCTAGATGCACTTTGGGGTTTGCCCAATTATGAGGAATGTAAAAACTATACAGATGGTTGTATTTAATAATTATTTTCTGTTTAATGGATCCATGGTAAAACATCTCACTCTTTCTGAATGTAAAATTATCTCAATAGGTTTGTTTTTACGATAATTCAGGGATACTTGGATGCAATGTGTATCATGGACAAGAATAAACTGTGGGCCATTACACTGTTACTGCAATCTTTATGCAACACAAGCAAAGTCACTCTCTTTCTCTCTCTGTCTCCAAATCCATCTCTCTATCTCTCTCTCTCTAGCTCTCGCTCGCTCTCTCTCCCACATTCACCCTCTCTGACGGCAACACTCCAGATTCATTACTTGCGAGATCTCCAGACCAATCTTGCACTTTCTCACAGCCCCCATACACACAATCTCACTACACCCCCACAACCATAACACACACACTCTCTTCCCACCTCCTCACTGTTACCATCATGTGTCATTGGCTGTTGCTAAGTTACAGGCCCCCACCAAGTTTTTTTTTGTGGCCAATAAAAGCTTTGCCTTCACCACTGGTTTTGACAGATACCCTATTCTGTAGGAGCACTTTGTTCTTGCTTTAGCTTTATCTCTGTTCATTGCTTTGCCTTGCTATGGTCACCTGTCCATTCACTTGCTTCCATGCATTTTCATGCCTTTATTTATTTATTCATTTATTTATTTGGCTCCCAGTCTCGCTCCCTCTTTAGCTTCTTCTCCCCAGCCTCCATTCAGGGAATAGAATATAATGAGCTATAATTACTGAGGAAGTAAGAGACACAGAGAGTAGATCTAGTGTAGGTTTGCTTTAGTGACAGCTGACATATTGATGATGTGAAAGTGGAAAGTGTACAGATCTGTGTCACCATTAATCACTACAGCATTATACAAAGATTAAGCTGCAGCACAGCTTTGTACACTTATGGTTACATATGCACACAGACACACAAGCACGCACTAACATAAACCAACACACATGAACTGTGTGTGTGTGTGTGCGTGCGTGCGTGCGTGCCTGCGTGCCTGCGTGCAAGTGGCTATACAGTATGTGTGTGTATGCAGCAGATGGATGGTGCTGCTTTCGAGGTCGTTAATAACCCAGTGTTCTCGCAAGAGTAGACTCTGCAGAAATAGATGGGGCACACATACTGTACACACACACACACACACACACACACACACACACACACACACACACACACACACACACACACACACACACACACACACACACGCGCACACGCACATGCACGTATGCATGCAGTCCATACAGCTATTTTCATGTGCACACAACAACAACAGACACATAAGCGAGCACTTATGTATAGCAGCAAGCAAGCCCTTAAAGACACACTTGCATACAGTAAAGACAGGACCACATGTTCCATACATCTACACGTAGATTTATGCATACACACAAAAATGTATGTAACACACACACACACAAGATTCGGGGTATATATACATAAACGCAGCTGCATGTGCATATTCCAAGACCCAAATGTGAGAATTAGTAGCGCATAAACACATGCACATATGGACATATGCACATATAAGGATGTTCATGCTCTTGCGCAGAAACAGTAAATTATACACAAAAGACACTCTGCAGTGGTTCTGCAAGAAAGCTGACAGGGTGATCCATCTCCATTGTGAGGTGCAGTGTACTCTGGGAAAGCAGGCTGGACACTGCATAACTGAGGGTCCAGAAACAAGCACACGCACACATGCACACACACATGGGCACACATAATGTGCTACAACATAAACACAGCAACACACACACACCACAGACACTCACACACCCAGACATGGATAAATTGTTGGTACTGAGTGCAAAGATCACATTGTGGGCTATTTCCAATAATAATTTAATGAATGATGGTGCACAGAGTCAGGCGGCTGCTGGTATAGCAGGTAATATATAATATAGGTATTCCATCAACAACTACTGAGCCAGAAGAGCACTGCATCTATGTTAATGGCCACTACATCTGATTTATTATGTAATGAATGTGGATTTTAAAAGCAAATCATCTGTTTTTATAGAAAAGGTTTATCAAATTCAGGTTTTAAGACATTAGTATTCCTGCAGTGTTTGACGGGAAAAAAACTTGGATCTAAAAATCTAATCACTGCAAAAGTAATTATTGCTCACAACTTCATAGTCTTTCAGGTGCAAATCCCAATATTGTCTCTAGTTGTGTCCATTCAATTGTCAAGCAAATTTTAAGCAAACTTCCAAACTGATGCAAAAAAGAAACCCGATTTTGATGTATTTCTAATAAATGGTTTGAGAGCAAACAATAAAGGCTCAAGGCAAAGTGTAGTTTTGCCAGAATTTGGCGGTAGGCTTCCATTTACGCATGGCTGTAAACTCCTGGTTAACAGAATGAAATAAGTGGAGGTTGCAAACTGCAAAGAAAACAAGTCACCTTTGCCATCTAACCCATCTATGAGAGAAAAATTAAGAGTTCTTGAGGAATTTGTTTTAATAGTGCAAGTTTTAACCATATTGCATGCTGTCCTGAGACAAAGACAAATTATTGCAAGAATAGACAGTGGAAACAGCTGATTAGTTATGCCAGTTAAATGTTTGCTATATCTGAACTTATTTGGACCTGTCTCTCTCTCATTTAGAGCATCATTTTCAATAAAAGGCAAAACCAACCACAAGTGAGCATGGAAACCTTATTGCACAAGCGAGGAAGTTAATGATTTTTTTTTTTTTTTCATTTCGGTACAGCTTCTTTAATGCGATACTTTAAAATGCACTTAAACGCATGTTTATGTGAACAGAGTTGGTAAAAGGTTGCATGTGGAGGCACTCATTGTTGTCAGCTGTGGCATTCTTTGCTGGGTGAGCAAAGTCTAATATCATCTTGGGAAAATGTCATGTTACATCAAACAAGCTGTGTTGTGTTCACATTCTGCATTTGCATTCTAGGTTTACATGATATACACCAGTATATTGTTACTACAAACAGTACATCATTTTTCTAGGAGTAGAGATCTACTTCAGTGGGAGTGAAGCTTCCTGATTGGGAGATCAAAGGTTGCTAGTTGGAGTAAAATTCATCACCAAAGGCCCTCGCAGTAAATTAGATTCTTTTGAAATTCATGAAGCCATATGATGAATTAGTGAGGACTTGGGTGCAGGCAATACAGGCTGCAACTTAGGTGTCTTTCATTGGACAATTAAAGAAGAATATGAGACTGTATTTGCTTGCTCAGAGGTTACACTCATGCCTCACCTTGTTAGGACAAAGACAGCCAGCTCTGGGGGCAGGATCTGAGCTCGTTTTTGGATCTAGTGTTTCATCGTCTCTTTAAACAATCCAAAACTCCAGTCATTTGCCCGACATTATCTTCTCACTCGCCAATCATTGTGCTGCTTCCTTTACTTCTTTTTCCCTTTCCATTGACCCACTAGGTTTCTGTGATTATTTCTCTTATGTATTTATTTCAGCCTCTTTCTCCACCCCTCTTATAAGCTTATTTATGCGTGTGTGTGTGTGTGTGTGTGTGTGTTTGTGGTGATTTGTGTTGCTAATTGCTTGAGACAGGGCTGCAATAACACAGCTTCTTTTAAGTTATCTTAGTTTTAGTTCTTACAACTGCTAATCTGTGTGTCTGACCACTGCTAAATTCAGCTTTTTGATCTCCTTTAATGTGACCGCTGTAAACATGGTTGTTGTCTCTTGTTTTCCATTATCCTGTAAATGCATTATGTATGCAATGAAATAAAGGAGCTTTAGCTGGCTTTAGGGTGCTTTAATCACATCATGTTACTTCTGACTGAAGAGCGCAGACTTAATCACAAGAAAAGTCCACTGTAATCGAAAGGAGACTTGCTGCCTCTTCAGACGCACACTCTTAAACACTGCAGCACTGCAGTCTGCTATATTTACTATAAATACATTAGTTAAGACATCACCTTGTTTCCATTGATTGGGTGTGAAACACTAAAGAAAATTACACTGTGAGAAAGAAGCACAAGAGGCTGTCTTGAATCATTGCAGGTTGTTTGAGATTTCTCTCAGAAAATGGGTGTGTGAGGTGGTTTTTCAAAGTATGTGTTACTAATTGATGTTTTATTCAGAACCTTCCAGTCAAACTGAAGCGAAAACACCCTATACTGTTTTCATTTTCTCAAGAACAACTGTACCTATGGTTGTGTTTGAAGCACTTTATGTATCTCTTGCATTTTCTTCCCTTGACTAATGACCATTCTCTTGAAAAGAGTATATTCAAATTCCAGCGTTTTCAACACGCATAGCTATGTCGCATTCCAGACTGCTACAATATCTGCCCTGAACACATTGAAAAACACTCTGCCTGGGAGAAGCTGATTGATTCACAAATGCAAAGCGGAGATCATACTGTCAAGCAAAACAAAGAGACTGTCAGTATGTGTTTGCGCCTTACTTTGCGAAAACATAAAAACATAAACATTTGTCACTGCTGGAGACATCCCCAATGTTCTGGCAGCTTTTACAGTCATTTGTAGAAAATGAATACCAATGTAGAGCTCTCCGGTGTAATTACAGCAAAATGATGCTGGATGCATTTTGTCTGTTACCTCCAAATTTCAGACATAAAGAAACATCATATACCAAATTTTAGTGACCTGACATTTCAAACAATTATGGTGGTGGTCTGGCATTTTGGTGGGCGAATGCAACGTGCAGTCTGATTTATCAGCTGAATTTGAAGGTTCTGCTCATCTATCCCGCAAAACTTAAGAGCTTTGTCAAAACTGACTCACTTGTCACTCTCCGTGATGAATAGTTTTCCTAATTGAAATCAAGAAGTGCATGAATACAGCATGCTTAATAGAAATTTTCTCAGATTCCAACCCCTGGAGTTACTCTTTTGCATATGATTGGAATGACATGGTCTGTCAGCATGGTTTAATATAGTTTAATGAACTGCGACTCTATGTTGATGCAGCTAAAAGTGCTGAAGTAGCACAGCCTGCTGCTTACTCTCAGTCCTGTTTTCTGTTGCCGCTCTTCTCAGCACCAACTAACTGGGTCCAAAAAGGACTTATTGTGTTGCTGATTTATGAGATATAACAGAGTTTGTCAGAGGGTTCCAGTTGCATTTGCCCAAACGGCTTCATAGTGGGTTGAGTTTTGGCTCAATGTGAGGCCATAATGATTGCATATATGGCAAATAGTCTTGCATAAGCAGATCTACAGGATTTTATGCTGTGCTAGCACTGGAGAGGTTGGGCTGAAACCATCATAATTCTGACCAAATGACAATTCTTTTCTTTTATTTTTTCTTGTTATCACAACCTGTTTCTGACACTGTGCAGCATTCGTAAGCTCTGCGACTCTAAAAGTCTACTCCCTCCCTTCTTCCCTGACTCTTTGGGCATGCATAAGGGAGCCCTTATGGGGTCTTGTTTGGGTACAGCTGCCAGTGGACACCTCATCTCTGTGCCTAGGTCCAATGGGACCTCCTTGACAGGGGGTGAAAGGGTAGCTAGGGGTTAAAGGATGACCCGGCTTGCCCTCCTCTGCCGTCGCTGGGTACCCAGCTGTGTTCCAGAGACAGTGAGCCTCCCGTTCCACCTCACTTAGGCATCCGGGACCCAGGGGTGTGTGGGCCAAGTAGGGCAGCCAGCTGTGGGCCCCTCCCTCCTCCAGCAGACTACTATGCTACCAAACCGAAATTAAAAGTATTTAAGATGAAAATGTTGACGCAGTGGACTTAGTATTTTGATACTTTCATTCTTAAATTGTTCACAGAATGCAGGAAACAAAGTTCCTGAAAGACAAGTATTTCAGGAAGAGGACTCCACTTTAGTTTCAAAATTTTCCCTATTTTTGAGTTCTCAAGGTTGGCAAATGGTTAAAATGGCTAAATCCCTGCAAAAGAAAACTGCACATGGAACATTTGAGGATCTTTTAGTGTAAAAAAGGTAGCAAAAGTTTAGTGTGTATGTTGCCAACTGTGGTTCTTTCACAAACAGATCCAAAACGACTATGCAGAACTAGTGTCACATAATGACAAGGATTTTGTCAACAACCGGGCAGTGTGTTACCATCTGAGATAGGTGGCCAATGAAAGGCTGTATACCCACAGTCTCAAACCTGTGAGCCAGAGTAATTGACCCATGATTTGTCTAACATGGACATAGTTTGGGTTTTATGCCGACCAATTTAACACAGCAGTAAGCTCCATGTTAACCACTGTTTGAGTTCTAATCATGTCATATTTGATCCATTGTGTATGTCACTTAAAGGTGCAGCAGAAAAGGGCCTTGGGTAAAATAGTCATTCTCTGCCATTTGTAACATTGAACTGACCTATTATCCACATAGCAAATCCGCATAAAGGCTGCAATCAAAACCACTGTTGTCAAAAACAAGTCCAAAAACATCCAAGTCTTCTTCTAAGACTGAGCTTAAACTGTGATTTCATCATCTTTTTTCAGCAGTTTTCCAAATATCATGCACCATGAGATGAGTATGAGTACTTATCATCATATATCATACTTATCAGCATAAGTATGAGTGTGCATAAAAAAGCCAGTCACTATCAAAGCTGATTCGAACCAGGTGGAGATTCAGTGAGTTAAACAGAACTGTCAAGCACTTCCCTGCGCTAAAGATGTCTCAACAGTTAGCATTTGCAGAACATTAGATTGCCATTCAAATCATTGCCAACAACTGTAATAATCTGATCTAACTGGTAACAAGGGCAGACAGCTTGGATCTGTTTTCTCTTGTGTTATTAACTCTCCATAGCTGAGCGAGCACGGCACTGACTAATGGCGGGTGACTGATTGCTATCATCCTCACTGAATTACACAGAAAACCCATACGTTCATAATTGAATAGCCTCAAAAACACACATAGACTGGGTGCGTGGGAGAGCCAAGTGAGGTGTGTCTAAATGTTTCAAATAAAACACTTACTGTAGAGTTAAGCTGTGCACATGCAAACAGTATGAGGGGGTGAACCAAGTGAGGGACGTGTGCATTTAAAATCACCATTGGTACCAATTTTTGCAATTTTTAAATAAACACATTAAATATATATCACAATAAAACTATCATAAAAGTGAGTGAAACAGAGTATGGAGTGGCTACGAAAAGGTTAAGACTGGTGAGGAAATTCTGGAAGAAAGATGATCATGAGAAAAGAAAAGCGAGTAAAAGTGAAAGCCAGAGTTGCGGAGGACATGATTAGGAATGAGAGGAATTATAGCTGTAGGAACTATGCTTTATAAATAAAGGCTTAAGAGAGGGAGGGAAGGAAGAGGAGCTGATAGGAAGGCAGGAAGGCCAAGATGATGACAAGAAGAGGGGTGTATGATAGATGTGGTGAGGGAACAGTAATTGGTGGTGAAAGAAAATGCATTGATTTCAGAGAATGATAGACAGCCAGTAGGGTTGTCAAAAAATCAATACTCAATACTAAAGATTAATACTGGATGCAATACTCATTTGCAACTGTAGGCTATCGATACCAGCAGTGCCTCCATTCCCTCTTCATTAACACACATCTACACACACTGCTTCTCCCCTCATTAGCAGCTGAATACATTATGTATTATTATTATATATGTTATATCATACGCTCCGCTGTTTCGCCAGCTGACGCCAGGTCTTTATTAGTAATTTAGAAAAGTTAGTTAAGCTCCTGTTTCAACTTCATTGAAGTATTACACATTTATGCTAAACGTTAACCTGAACGGCAGCTCACATTAACGTTAGCTGTTTTATTATTAGCCATTCGCCGACAGCTATTAGTGTCTCTTATACTACCCTCAAGCTAATAATACAACAACCAACATTCATGCACGAGCCAGGCAGCCAACGTTATCAGTCTTGCCCATCTGTAACGTTAATCGGCAGTCTTAACACAAGTTAACACAATTATTTGTGTCTGAAAAGTGTTGCGTTTCTCTTAAAGTCCCAGATTGAAGCTGAGAAAAGTCGACCTGCAACGACGCAGACTTACTCGAAGCCTACCCTACTATGGTGCCAAGTCACCAGAAGCACAAAAAAAACAGGATTGTGGTGGAGTACATATTGCATGTCATTGTTGCTCTTTGTATTCACATGAGTACAAAAAAGGGATGATGGAGTGAGTAAAGAGTGAGGAGAGAATGCATGGAATATGACTGAAGGAACAATAGGTGAATAATGTGCCGTATGAGGGGAATGAGGATGGCTGGGGGAATAATCAAGAGTAATGGAGAAAAATACATTGAATGACGGAGAAAAATACATTGAATGACAGAGAAAAAGCATTGAGAGGGAGAAAATGGAAAGGCTGATAGAGGAGCTGAAGTCTGTACAGGTAATCCTTTTAGCTCTATGTTTCATATTGCGGGAGCATGGAGAACAGGAAGTATGAAATTACAGCGCATCTATTTTTAGCAGGATTGTAAGATTGTATGCACTCTCATTTGTTTGTTTGTATAGTTTGCTAGATTCACCTCATTGGATAATAAATACAGACTTGTAAGATAAAGGGAAAAGAAGTATATAGCAACATATTCTATCTTTTCTGTGGCAGTACATTGTCATCCCTCGATAAAAAATGTTCTGCCGAGGGTTTAGGAGTATCAAGGGAGGAGCACAATGGAGGAGTAGTACTTTACGCAGGCCTCCTGCTGAATACATGTTCAATACTATTGATCAGCCTGGTGGTCAGACTGGAAAGGCTAATATACAGTTGCCCACTGGCACACACACACATCACACCATGAGCTTTGAGTCGCTGTGGAAAGTGGAAATGGTTCCATATTTAGCTGCCTGGGTAAACTCTGACAGGTGGAATTTGATCTTAAATAAAGTCAGCGACATTTGTAAAAACTTATGTGATGCTCTTCACTAAAACAAGAGAGCTGTTCTTCAAAAGAAAACAAAAAACAAGCGATCTATTTCGACATGATTCAACAAACTGTGTAGTTAATCACACATTCAATCCATCCGGCGCTCTGCAGCTGTGTCTTTCCAGATAATCTTTCTAGAGTGCGCTCTGCTGCTCCGAGAGCACGGTGCTCTGGATAACAGAAGCGGCACATTCTAACAGCGCTCTGAATTTAGGAACTGTCCAGTTTGTGCCAGAGTGCGCTCGGACACTCGGAGTATTTCTGAATGCACCCTGTGAGTGCTGTACTGTTTCACAGCAAAAACTTAAATTGCAGAGACAAGTTAACCCGTCATATTTTTGATGAAACTGAAAAACAATATTATGTCAGTTCTTTGGTCAATGATACTATATTTGCTGATATCACAAAGTCTGCCACGATACGAGTTTGATTTGATCCAACTCAGGGGCCTGCTTTATGAGATAATATCTGTAAATATCCTCAATTTTGTTTTCTCGCCACTGTCTGCCTAAAAGGATGCAGCTTGCAGCATTGTTTGAGGGCTTGGGAATGAGGTGTGCTTGGATGGAAATGGTGACAAATGTGTCATGCAAATTTCAAAATGAAAGTGTAAGATGAAGATATGTATTAATGTTTTTACTTTGCATCAATGATATTGGATTGCTAATCACGGACAGGTCGAGTGCAGATCAATGGATCATAGCACTCCCAGCCACTACCATTTCTTGTGCATGGTAAGAAACAGAAAAAAAGATTTTGTGACAGTCTCAAAATGCAGGATTTGAACAAAAAGTGAGTGATGCTTTCTCATGCTAACCATGACTTGGCTATGCACAAACTCAGGTCAAAAATATATTTATTTTAGCCACATTTAAAATGAGGCACTCAACAACCATCTGCAGTTCTAAATGACATTGTAAATCAATCGATAAAATTAAAGTACACATTATAATGTGGTCTAGCATAAAGAATGTGACAAAGATTTAAACTAATGAATCCACTTATTGTTAAGGTTGCATTCAATTAGATGAGGCTGTGTCTAAATGGAACAAAAATGCATTCTATTGCCAAACTGAGAGTACAGCAGTGGTCGATTTAAGCCTTATTAGGGCAGCATGAATGATTTATATTAACCATATTTATGCAATGTATGATCCTCAAATAGCTGAGAATTTACTCACAGCTTTGCAATTCCATCGTTTTACTTACAAGCAGACATGATTCTGTTCTGTTGCAGAAGGAGATCAACATATAGCACCACTGTAATGTGATGCATCAGGTGCTGTTTTTGTCACACCTGTTGGAAAGACTGAGAGGTTTTTGAAAACAGATACTAAGTGAAGAGATTTCCCTGAGGGGGTTTAAATCCTGTAAACTGAGAGGAAAAAAAACTGTCTGACTGAAGTTTGGTTGGAAGTGTTTTAACTGAGTATGTGTCCCTTGAGGTCCAAGAGTGTCATTGTGATCAACGCTGTTAATTGCACTGGATAAAGTTTAATTTTATTGTCTTTTAAAGACCAGAATACTGAGATATAACAAATCAGTTTGAGTGAGTGGATAGATGCTTATCAGAAGCCTTGATTCAACATAAAAGCTGCTGTAGATGAGACAAGGAAACAGGTACCAGGGAGGGAAAATCTCCAGTGTGCATCAGGAAAATGCCATGCCATACAGCGCAGTCGCACAATGAAAGAGCCCATTATGGGCTCTCAGCATTTCAGCTCCTGAGCAGTGCCATGATCTACTTCTCACTCTCCTCTCTGTACCCTGATTTAACAAGGGGTTATTGTTAAGCAGCCAAGACGCCAGGGCATATGTGTAGACATGTGATTAAGTATCAAGACAGAATTTAAACTCAACAGCAACAACAGGTGCTTTCGTGGCTGGAAGATGGCGTACAACTGCGCATTTACCGATTAAAAAAACGGCTGATCATGACCAACAATCAACAACATTACAGCACTGAGTAAATACGCACGCTGCGCGTAAATAAGCACAAACCAACACAGCAGCATGACCGGCAGCGCCGCGTAAATGCGCTTAAATATACACAAATAAACAACAACTGAACAGCATGACCAGTAGCACTACGTAAAGTGGCACAATTAAACAGCGGCATTGACGAAAACATTGCGTAAAGGCACGTGAATTCAAACAAACCACCACAACAATAGCTTTGTTTAGGTCAACCAGCTGACCACGGGCAAACAAATGCAGGCACAATACAGAGAAACAACACTGCAATGTACAGCAATGAACAGCAGAAACGAGATAAACATGCAAACAGTTTACTTACCCTCCAGTCAGTGCTGCCGGGCTCCTCCGTGATGCTAATAAGCTGGACACGCCGTTTTGCTGTCGAGTGGAAGTTCCTCAATATATATTTCTTATACTCATCCATGCATTTCTAGGTCCCTTTCCAGTTGATCAAGGCGAGCTTTGCGTGGTTAAAGCATACTCCTTCGATGATCACTGAAAACGTTTTTCAAAGCTGAAAATGAGCTTCCCAAACTTCCCGGCAAGCTGGTGCAGGTACAGGTGCGGGGTCAGCGGCTGCGGCTCTCACCTGATGAGTCCTGGGTTTGAAAACTTTCTGGTACATCCATTTTGAATGTAAAACAAATTACTGCCACTGCATGTACTTTTTCAAAGTTTACCTAGCTGCTCCAGTTTCTACCTGTTTAAAAACTTGAGCGTTAGCGGTGCGTGCAGAGACGTCAAATGGGCGGGACTGACCTGGCCTGCCCTTAACTTCTTCTTCTTTAGTTGGATTTAACGGCGGTTGGCGTCCATAAAGTCGCATTACCGCCACCTACTGGATTCAATCTTAAGTTTCCACTAACTAAGGATAAACAACAATACCAATAGGCCTAATAATAATAATAATAATAATAGTAATCTCAATAACCATTCCTATCCTGCTCCCTCTCTAATTTATCTGAACCACTTCTCGGCTGATTGAGAGAGCCTAAAATGTCTCTAAACAGTTGTTGTAAATCCTCTCCCGAAACATGTCCAACATCCAGAAACCTCCTGGCCCCATGCTCAATAGCAGTTTGGCTGTGGAGCCTACATGATTGTAGTACTATCCTGGTAGTGATGTTGGGTCTATTTTGTTCTTTCTTTGAAAAAAGTTACCTCTTGAATACAATACGGGAATTAACGTTTAAGTTAAAAAAAAAAAAAAAAAAAAAATCTTTTTTTTTTTTAAGTTGGCAGGGACTTTTTCAATGTGGCTCAGCATGAAAACACAGGGGAAATTTGAAAATAACTACATGACCACCAACATGAAGCATTTATTACTCATCATTTTTTTGATTTGCAGTCACTTGTTGTGGTGCATTATAGAGCTTTTGAAACTGTGTATTCAAGACAATTTCAGTGTCCTTGTATCAAAGCTAAAGTTAAGATGTTGTAGGGTGTTTTCTCACCTGTAGTTCAATTCATTTGGTCCAGACCAAGGGAAAAAAGAAAATACAGTATTGCATTTTAGTTCTAGCCCAGTTCCTGGTCACACTGACTTTTTAAACAGACAAACCAAGAGGAGTAAACATGAAGTAACACAGACTGACAGACATCTTGTTTTGGTGCTTATCATTGTAGTATAGTATAGTGTCACAAAGACATCATGAAGAAAAAACTTATTATAAGCATTATTAGTATAATTAGGCCGCACCACATGTTATGAATAATGACGAAGAGGTAGAAACAGGACGAAAAGAAGATGTCTTGTATAGTAATGATTATGGGCTTATTATTGTTGAATCACTGTCATGCACTTTTTAATAGACTTAATTAACTGACAAAATATGGAGTCAAATACAACACAGCAGCTTTCGAACTATTAATTCAGGAAAAATCTGTGCTGACATACATACATGTTACCATGGTTACCAAATTACCAAATCCCAAAATTAGGTTATATACATGGGCTTAGAAAAATCAATTATAAGATTGTCAACAGGTTTCAGGATCAGTAGATGGATTTATTGGCATTTCAGCTTTTGAAATCGTGCCAAAATAACATATCTGCTATCATAAATCCTGTGGTTGTGGTTTTTTTGGCTTTGACACCACAAACCAGTGGCACCAGAGTTTGCTTGGAAGCGGACCACGACTCATCTTTTTAAGCAGTCTCGGTTCATTTGTTTGGTCCCATCGGTGTTTAATTGACAGCTTTTATACCAGCTCAAATGAACCGTACCAGCCAGGCAAGCTGACCTGACTTTGCTTTGCACAAACCAAACAGGTTATGTGTTAAAGCACCCATAAAGCATTAACTTAACAAAATCATCTCTGATTTTGTTAAGTGTACAGAGAACTTTACATACTCGCATATGCTTCTGTGTTTAAACATTATCTCTTCTTCTTGACCAAGTTTCTCTGCAGGCCATTGACTTCCTGCCAGTTGCATTGTCTTGAGGGAGGCTATCTTTTTATCCACTTCAGTTCATCCCTCATTTCCTTCTGTCTTCCAGTTGCCCAGTTCCCAGTGGAGGATAATGGAACGGCTGTGGTTCTCTTTGCTGTTGCTGGCAGCAGCATGCAGGGGACAGCCGTGTCCGAAACGCTGTATGTGCCAGAGCCTTTCCCCATCGCTCGCTATCCTCTGCTCCAAGACAGGCTTGCTGTTTGTTCCTGCTGCCATTGACCGACGCACCGTGGAGCTACGGCTCCAAGAAAACTTCATTACAGGTAATGTGTCTGCCATACTGTCCTGTATTCCATTCAGTCAAGGCAGGGCATTAAGACATTTTGCATGGTCTGGTCTGTTCATCCTCATCCATCATCACCTTAAATAATTTTGTCAAGGGGGAACTTAATATTAAGCACTAGCAGCTGTAGAAAGAGTCGAAAAGAGTGAGCAATGTATCCACCAGTGAAAAATCTGTCACAAAATTACCAGGAAGCATTGGATGCAGTGAGTAGAGTGAGTCACAGCCCTGAAAAAAATGTTGGCTCAAGTCACAATTTCTTTTTGTTGGACATGACAATAAGTAATATTTCTTATGACACTGGGTATTTCTTTTAACTTTCATACTTTGAAACTTTTTTTGTTTTGTCGTTCAGTCGAGCAAATCTCATTCATGATTCATCTCCTCCTTATATCAAAGAGCTCTCTCGGATACTTTGAAACGTACTTATTTTTAAGAACTGAAGTGTTGCTTTATCCCTTTATTTTAATCTGGATTCCCATTAGCTCCCACCAAGGCAGCCACCTAATCTTTCCAGGCTTGACTTAAAAGAAATACCATTCCATACTTCTCCAAAACAAAAGACACACAAGCTAAAAAAAGACTGCCTTCACAGAGTCCAGAAAGATAATTCGATGCGCCATTAACAACATCACACAGTCGCAGTTATTTAAGTCACATTGTTCCTGTCCAAATCAATTTCAGTTTAGCAATACCCTGTGCAAAACTGCAGATTCTGTATCTCATTTTAGGGGACATCACATTCTCTCAGCTGTCAGCTGAGGTTCTTATAACAGTTTGCCAAAAAGTTAATTTTACAGGAATTAATAAAACACACTTGGTGTCATGGGGTTAAAGCTCTGAACTACACAGGCTAATTAGGCATGGGCTTGTCACTCTAAATATAAAACACGATGATGTGCAAAAGACCAAATGTGATCATAGAAGCAAGTTCAGCAGAAAAGCAGACATCCTTTCAGTAAATATACCTCACCATTTACTTTTCCAGTGCTTCTGTTATATTTCTTCTCCCTATCCATCTTCCTTCTGCTCACTCCCAGCTGTCCGAAGAAAGGACTTTGCCAACATGACCAGCCTGCTACATCTGACCCTGTCCAGAAACACCATCAGTCAGATTCTCCCTTCAGCCTTCAGTGACCTGCGGCGACTAAGAGCACTCCACCTAGACTCTAATAGATTAACTGTGATCAAGGTGAGACTAATGGATGGATGGCTCGATGGATTAATGATGGTATTGAATAGTGAGAGGGATCACTGGACTGATAAACAGACTTAGAGGTCTTTAAGCTTGGGTGGGTGATTAACAGATACACTTGATTCAGCAACAGGGCAACAGTGACAGAAACATACATATAACACAGTAGATAGATACAATATCTTTATTAGGATATTCCTGTCATGCCTCTCACAAAATTTTTGCTTTATCACCAACCAGGATGACCATTTTAAGGGTCTGACCAACCTTCGTCACCTGATCCTTGCCAACAACCAGCTCCACTCCATCTCCCCACATGCCTTTGATGACTTCCTGTCCACACTGGAGGATCTCGACCTCAGCTACAACAACCTTGCCCAGGCACCCTGGGACACGATTGGGCGCCTAACCAATGTCAATACCCTAAATATGGATCATAACCTCATAGAAAATGTTCCCCAAGGGGTATTCACCAACCTACACAAGCTAGCCAGGTAAATGAATAGATGAGCGGATAATGCAGATAGATAATGTGCAGGCACAAGCTGGTTTACTAATCAACTGAATAAAATACAGGTGATCCAATGATAATATACAAGTCTCTGTCTTGCTCCTCTCTCTTCTTTTCCCTACCCCATCTTTTCACAGGCTAGACATGACGTCCAACAAATTAAAGAAAATTCCCCCAGACCCACTGTTCCTAAGAATCCCAGTTTATGCCAAGTCAAGAGGCTCCCCTCTCTCCTCCCTGGTGTTGAGTTTTGGTGGAAACCCCCTTCACTGTAACTGTGAACTTCTGTGGTTGAGAAGACTGACCAGAGAAGATGACCTTGAGACATGCGCCTCCCCCCCTGACCTTAGTGCCAAATACTTCTGGACGATACCTGAAGAGGTGACATTTTGAGCTTTTCACTACTTATTAGGAAACTCATAAAAAGTGGTCACATAACCTTGAAACCAAGGCAGACATCGAAACTAATATAAATTATGATCCTATTCTTTCTTGTCTTTTAGGAGTTTATTTGTGACCCACCAGTTCTGACCCGTAAGTCACCTCATACAGTGGCAATGGAGGGCCAGCCTGCCAGCCTGAAGTGCAAAGCGAATGGCGATCCAGAGCCAGAAGTCCACTGGATCAGCCCTGAAGGGCGACTTATATCCAATGGCTCAAGGTACAAACATTCTTGCTACTCAGTCCTGTTTAATCTACAACAAATTACTTCTCTCCATAGGCCTATAGATTGTAGAGTTCTGTAAAATTAAAGACAAGGTGTTAATTAAGGGCATGTGACTCGTCTTCTGAGAACACCGCTCCATATTCAGTGATGTCAGAAACCTGGCAACACAGTTGGCAGGTGTGGGAGAGGGGCTGTTTAAATATTCCTCCCTGTACTGCTCCAGCTCAGTGCCATGTGCCAATGTGAAACCGAGTCAGAAAGTCAGACAGTGTGTCTCATATAATTTTTGTCTTGGCTGTAGTAGTAGGGCGTGGGCACATGACTTGTGTCAGCCAACTCTGAGTAAGGATTACAAGGCAGTTGTTGAGGTCACACCTTTCTCACATTCCCATCTGGTAAAATAGTTGGCACACATGTCAAATATGTGGGTTTCTAGTTATAGCTTTGCATATGCAACACAAGTTATAAGATGATTGATACTATTTTGAAATATGTTACAGCCCTTTCTGAGGCACTTTTTCATCTGACATTTCTGTTTGGGTCTTTAGAAATTTTATTGGAAGTGCCTAGTTATGAAGAAAAGCTGGATTTCTGGCAAATTCCATTCGGGTTAACACCTATACTTATGGGGATGAAACCCACCGACTTCCAGCAACATAGCTCCTGAGCCTGGTAGTAACTGCACTGCAGTCTAGATAGATTGTGGTGGCGGAAGTTGGCAGCAACGCCAAGTGCTGGAGGCAGCAAAGTACGGGTGTGACTTAACTGGTTGATAAGGAGGACTGTGATTAGCAATTGGCTCCTTTATGGGTGACAGAGAAGAAGGGCTTATGTGATTGGGAGGTGTGGACCAGAAGGGAGTTGCCTCGTAATTGAAACTGACAGAATAATGGTGGATCACTTTGCAGCCAAAGGTGAATGTGTCTTGCTCCTTTTTCATTTAAATAAATGGGGAGCTATAAAGCCTGGGCCATGTTAATACAAGACAACCTGTCTTTTTAATCTTGCTATGGCAACTGTGAGGCAACAGCCTCTTCTTCATTAACATTTTACAGTCAAGAGTGCCCCTGGAATGACATTTTCTGTAGGCCGACGTGGAAGTTAGCATTGCTCCGGTTCCCTCGTCAAAAAGCCTGTGGGATTTTTCCATTGGATTTTGGATTATTGCAGAGATCTGTGGGAAAAAAAATGTTTATGATACTGACACATTTTGTCAAGTAAAAGAATCCTCACAAATGAACACCACTTTTATGACTTTTGAAGCCTAAATGTTATTGGCAGAAGTAAAAGGCTAATGTTAGGTTTTAAACACACTACACTACAATGGGTCGCGATCAATACAAGGCTGTAAAGCTGTGTTCGTCATGGTTAGGCTGGATGATATTCTGTAAAAAGCCTCAAAGTTAACAACTGTAGTATTTACTAACGTATATTATGTCATTGAACAAAACATAGAAGTCTCTTAACTCATACAAAAAACCCACTGACTGTGAGAGGAGGGAACCAGAGGTGCTGAAATGCTTATTTCTTTCCAGGTTTTAGGACTCATTACTAGGGTACTCAACATGTTTAACATTTACATTTGAGTTAATGCATTGATTGATTTATTGAATTAAATAACTTTGTAATACATCTCAATTTGTTTCAGAACTTTGGTTTTCCCTAATGGAAGTCTGGAGATCAATGTAACATCCCTGAAGGATTCAGGTAACTTCACCTGCATTGCCTCCAATGCGGCAGGTGAATCCACAGGAAGAGTGGAACTAGTTGTGACAGCAATGCCCCACCTGGCGAACAGCACAAGCCGCAGCCGAGATCCGTCCTCTGAACCTGCCCCCTCTGACATCCTGACCTCCTCTAAGGTTGCGGTGCCTAACAACGAGACAAGAGGGGCAGACCGGAGGGTCTCATTGGTGGAACTGACAGGAAACTCTGCCCTCATTAGATGGAGCAGTCAGACTCCTACAACTGGAGTGAGGATGTTCCAGGTCCAGTACAACAGCTCCGGGGATGACACGCTGGTTTACAGGTCTGTTAATCTACACTTTCAATTTCTGATCTGTCTGTCTGTGTGTTTCCATATTCTGCCTGTAGTACAATATCCATGGTGTATTGTGAATTCCTTAAGGACTATTAGGGAAAACCATTTCTGGGCGTGTATGTGTTTGTCACTGTGAGCATGTGTGTGTGAGGGCAGTTGTGTGTAAGTTAATCAGGAGGCATCAGCCGCTACTATGAGGATGAGAGCAGATGATAGATGGTAGAAGTGGAGATTAGCCAGTCATCCAATCGTAAAAGTCTAATCAACTGAAATGATAAAGTTGTCTGCAGTGGGACAGGGCCATTGCCGGGTTCGCTGGGCCTGGGCCAAATGTGAGGAGTGTGCCTGTGTTAATGCTTCTCTGGCAGTTTGCTTCAGTGCTGCGTTGATATGCTGATTTTATTGCCGCATTGTTTCACTGCTTGTATTTACATTATGGCTCTATGAATGTGATTTTTTTGTCCATGTTTTGTTAGGTTTAACTAGACATTTGTCGACTCTTTGTCATTACATTGCCAGAATTAACTGACTGGTACCACTTAAACTGCTGACAAACAGACCGCTATGACATTTTGTAAAATGTAAAAATATCTGTGGGAAGAGAGAGAAAGAAAAAACCCAAATCTCTGAAACAAACATTTTCTGCTTTGTATGCACAGCATGCTACTGCACATACACTGTAATGTCAACCCAAGTCTAAATAATATATAAACTCACCCATAGAAGACCCACAGAAATTAACTGATAGAGCAGTTCAAGGTAGTATGATAATTCTTCATGTGGTGTGACTGTAAGCATAAAACAATATTAATGTTATCACTGAAACAAGCTTCATTTAATGGACATCATTTGAATAGATAGAGAGGTCATTGTGTTGCAAATCATGTTAATTATATAACTCTGTGTTGTAGTCACAATTGGTCTTGGTCTTGAGGCCAGTCTCAATACTATTTGAAGTTCTTGATCTCTTTTTGGACTAGACCTCATTTTACTCCGTCTTTTCTCGGACTCAGACAGAGAGGACTCGGGATTTTTTCTCAAGACCGCAGCTAAGGAGATATCACTTGACTGCCTATGCAACAAGGGCTTTTATGAATTTATATGGTTAACAACTGTAGACATAACAACAGCAGCAAACTATTTAATGCTGGACTGTTGTCACTATCCAGCTGGAGAAAAGAAACATGTTGTAACTACCACTGAGCAGTTAGGCCCTCTTTTAACTCTTGGTGGATATGCAGAATCATCCACATCCCCTGTTTATTTTCAGTTCTGAGGGTTGTTTTCATATGTTGTAGAGTTGTCATGGCAACAGGTTGGGAAAATCTCCCAGATCTCTTTATGAGTGACAGGTGGCTTTAATACTATTAGAGACGAGTGCTGTGAACTATTAATTATTTTCATTTTCTTCCATTTTTTTCAGAGGTGCAAATGAAATGGCCAAATATATCACTCTGTCATCTGTGATTACAGAAGTAAATCAAAAATGTCTTCACTGCACTACAGAAATATCTGATAACCAATTTAGCTCTTCTTGGCCTTTTTACTCTTGATCAACAGCTGAAATTGTCTCTCGGGAAAAACCAATTCTTGAAAGAAGGACCTGTGATAGAATATGTCAAATGCATCCACACTGACAGGACAATCACACAGCGCCTCTTAATTTGTGAAAAGTCAACACTTGTGTGATATGTAAATGGAGGGTCTCTACTAAAAAGTGATTATGATGTAATTTCTAAGCCAGAGAGGACACTTGTTTGTTCAGACAGTTCAGCTAACTGTGAGAGACAAGCAGCTTCTTACAATTCTAAGCATGGCAACTGTTCTCCTGCATAGCAACCTCCCATCTTCACCTGCCTGTTCAAGGTTGGATGCATTTCGTGGGCACAGCAGCCCTGTAGGTACAAAATACACTCCTTACTGGTCAGGTGTAGGTGTGTGTAGAGGTTTGTGTGGGTAGCTGTCAATCTTAGGAGCATCACATTGTCAAGCATGTTGTCTGGACCATAGATGGACTCCTACTCGAGGCCCCAACATGCCAGCAATCAGTAACTATTTACATTTGCAGGCATACATACACTAACACACATATTAAGAGATACTAAGGTGATGTGGCGATAAAAAAATGTTTTATCGACACATGAATACAGAAGTTTTTACTTTACCAACATCTGAGTATCCTTGCTAATTTTCAATAAAGTGAAAAATGATATTTCAATAACCCTTTTTAAAACCCTGCTTAAAAAAACTGGCCTTAGCTGAAAGTCAAACCCATTTTTTGTCGTAATTGTGGTCAGTATGCCTTTTCTACAATAGTCATTCAGTGCATTACATTCAGTAACCATAGTAGTTTTTATTGGCAGTGGCTACATCTGCCATTCCTTTGCTGAATTCAGTATAAGGAAAAAGGTGCATGCATGTCATCTATTGCAATTTATCTGAATGATATCAGCATCACGCTTTTCTCCTTTTACAACGTGTAAGAGTTGCATCAATTTAAAGTTAATGCAAACATTATTTCCTACTGATGCTGCTTCACATTAGAAGTCTGGTGAAACATGAGGTGGCTTTAATTATCAAGCAGCCACGGAAAGCAAAATTTCAATACTGCAGTTTGCTAGAACTGCAACTATTTATCGAATATACATTTACAAAACACGACAACAGTCATATAAAGCTTTTTGGCAATGGGTCATCTTTCATTTTTGCAAGGGAATAGTTGTATAAAAACAGCAACCAATTTGAGTTTTTAGATAAGGAGGTGCAGGTGGCACACCTCTCGCACGGTCACAAATTTTACTGTGTCCTTCTGCTGTTTGGAAAACTGATTGCACGTTGTGAAGCATAAAATCATCATTGCAATTTTTTTTTACTGTCTTCTTTATTTAAAAACAACACAAGTTTGTTTGGCTGCACCGTAAACAAATAAACCAGTTGCTCTGCTGTTGTACTTCTGACAAAGTAGCGATTTAAGAAGAGTTTACTGTAGCATTAAACCACACTTGCTGCTGTCATGGTAACCACAAGTGCCTCCAAATCAACCAGGACTGAAATCTTAAGGATTACAACTTGGAATTAACGAATTTAAAAAAAAAAAACATAAAAAATAAAACAACAATAAATACCCATAAATATACCCACTGTCAAATAAAACAGGGCCTTAGAAATTGGATAAATGTGGAATGTGGCACAGAACATGAAAAAAACACGGCTGTGTGAGATACACGGTAGCTTAAATGCCTTTCCTACATCACCATGTCACTGTGTGATCCATAATGCGATCTAATCCAATGTGCTCATGTTGCAGTATAAAAATATGCTATGTTACATAAGAAAAATTTGTTGTAATCTTACTTCATCACAAAATATCATGACTAATTCATGACTCCTGATACCATACATGGAGTCGCATGGCACCTTGAGATTAACATCCATTAGAAGGCACCATTATTGCATCGGAGCTGTTCTGAGTAAAAGAAAAAAACAGAAAAATGAAATAAAACAGCCCTGAGTGTGTGTGCATGTGTGTACAGTTCTTCTCCTCTGTCTTTCTTTGGTCAATATCCATTAGGAAGGGTGAGGCACAATGCCATGAAGAGAGAAGAGGTGAGGGAGAAGGCAGAATATAGCAGAAGACAAAACAGCATTTGGTGTTGCAAAGAAAGGATATTCAAACTTGAAACAGTTTAGCTCTTTCTTTTTGTTACCTTTGTTACATACTAACAGCATATCTGGAAAATGGATCCACGTTGTTAAAGCTAATGATAAGAACTGATAGGAAGAAAAATCAAAGTTTGTTTCTTCTTTATCCTCATAGTGGAAAAATTGTTTTGTGACATGATCAGTGAAATTAACACATGCACATCAGATAATTAAAATACTTTTTTATTTTTTTAAATTTGTTTTTTATCTGTATTTATTTATCTTTGTCACACGGTATTTTAATCAGATCAGAAAACATCTAAATGAACTCTCTGGTGTTTCATTCACATAGAGTCTGTTTTAAATTTGCTGCTTAAATGCTACAATTTTTCCCCCCACTGAGTAAATTACTCCAGCCAGAGCATACAGATCACAGCATCTTGTGATCTATACACTGCCCTCGGTGTCCTTTTTATTTAACTTTTATTTAAGCAGTCAGCTCAATTTACAACCATTTCCACTTTAAAAAGACCTCCAATGGTCCAGAGATTTTCTGAAGAGCTTGGGGCATAAAGAGGACTCTCTGACGCGGTCTCAAAACCCCTTGACTACTTACGATCAATGCCATTATAGCACTCAGTGTGTGTCAGTGTGTGTGTATCTGCATTTGTGTGCACATTTGTACAACCATTGGTTGGTAGTGCGTTTGTTAACCCTGAGTCTGAGACATGCTCCTTAAAACCCCCTGACTAATATAATCAATGCCTATTCAAGTGTGTGTTTGTGTGCATGTGTGCATGTGTAATGTGTGTTCATGTGTGTGCACACTGGACCAGATGGCAGCTGTGTATTAGCCAAAAACCTAATGTCAGTTGAAGTGCCATCAATGGTAACAGATCTCTGCAGGAGGCTTCTATGAGTGTCTCCAGTGTCCGTGTGTGTGTGTGTGTGTGTGTGTGTGTGTGTGTGTGTGTGTGTGTGTGTGTATGTTTTATTTAAAGTGAGACTACATAAGCTCATGGTGACCCTCATGCCTATTCTGTAAGTAAAAACACATGTACTACATAGGGTACAATATATTTTGTATTTGTTTTAGACTGTAAAAAGTTAGAGGGTCATTATAAAGTCAAATCTAGGGATTTAATTCCATCAACCTCAGTCACAAATACCATTTCTTTAATGCTTTCCTTTATTTATTGACATACATGCACCACCAAAGACTCTTTCAAGGATAATATTCCAGTGTAAATTAGGGGACATAAAAGAACTGCATGTCAGTGGCGTGTTCTTTCCAATCTCTTTTTTTATTTTTCTGTCAATGCCAAATTCACATTTCCTGCTTTGATTGTTTTCCCTTCCCCTCCCCTGTTAACTTGTATTTCTCTACAGCTAATCTCCCATTGCATTTCCTATTTCTTTGTGGGGTGATTGGTGTATTTCTGGATTTTAAAGATGCGTCATTGTTAATTATTTGTTTCATAGTGAGTGGGCCTCTTTGGGATAGACAGCACCTGTGTTTATAATCTCACCGTGCTGACAGCTTTATAGGAGGAACATAATAATTACCTGATTGGGATGGATTTTTTCCCCCTTCTTTCTTATTTTCCCATAAAGCTACCCCATATAATGGTGATTGTGTAAAGGAGAGCTGTCGAACTGGGAGCCAAGAGAGAAACAAATACAAAGACCCATATATTTGGTAAATGTTTTGCCTTCCATGTGAAGCAGACAGAGAGGCTGTTTTTCCTGTGGTGTTTGACTTGTTATATTCAGTAGGTTGCTGTTTAACCTAGTGTCATTTACAGGGTGTGTGCATGAGTGTCTGTGTGTGTGTGTGTGTGTGTGTGTGTGTGTGTGTGTGTGTGTCTGCGCGTGCTGCTGGTAAAGCTTTTGGGACAAGCGACAAATTGGTATTAAACACCGTGAGCTGTGATCAGTCAGAGGTCAAGAAGGATCAATAGCTTAGATTCACCACAGGCCTCACCAGGGATAGCACATTATCCAACCAAACGAGACTGGTATTAGCTTGGCTTGCACTCTGCAGCCGAACAGCCCCATCCACAGCTAGATTTGCCTAAAACTACACGTCTCATTTCAATATGATTTATACGTTCCTGTCAGAAGGATCCGAGGTGATGTATCGCTGGGTGTTCACATTTGTCCATTATGTGCTCTGCATTGCTTTTCCGCTCCTGCCTCTATCTTTGGCAACACTCATTCTGTCAGTGTTTGGAGATGACAGCTGCATCTCTACTGAGAGTAATTCTCTATATGTGTTGTACATATTACACAAGACAGAATGAAATAACCACAGCAAATGAAGTCAAGCTGTGTCACCAGTCTCCCCATTGATGTGAGTGACATCAAAGGCTAAATGATATGGCTCATATTGCAGTTGTACTGAAGTACTTTTTTTTTGTTCTTCATTGTCTGTATCATTCGCTATACACAAGCATTAAATTATTTTATAGCATAACCAACACAACACGCTGTACACACGATGTGACAAATGCAACATATGAACTGCTCTTTCATGTGGGCCAGGCATACGCGGTATGATGAAATGATGCATGGTTTAAAAACAGTAATTATACTGTATATTGGAGGCGTGTTTGTGTGTGATGGTATGGTGATCCGTAGCTACCCTCTGGCATAATTGATACAACTGAAATATCTTTGTTCAGCTACTAAATTTCAAAAACCTTCAGTTACGATAGAATACCTATAACTTGCAATCTCCAGCCTTACAAACATGCACAATTGTCATCGTGACTTAAATAAAATCAAACCTGGAAATAAAAAACAACAAAACACTGCATAACAACAGGCCTGACATTAACATTAATATGTGCAACAAAAAAAAGGAATCCTGCGGATCTCAAATCTGTTAGAGTAACAAATCTCACAAACTGAAGTGCACACTGACTACACACACTACCACTCTAAAAATATTAATAGAACTTCAAGCCTTGTTGTAAATATGTTGTTGACCGTTCCTGCTTCAGCTTTCAGACCGTGGTCGAGGAGCACTCAGCTCCAATCGCCAAAACCTGTCTGCTCTAAACGGCACCGCAATTCTCGCTCTCGACCACACTCTTGTAAATCACTCTTTCTCAACCACACAACTTCTATGGCAAACAATATAACATGTAAACATATGAATTGCACATCCTGGTTATTGTAATTTTCAACTGTGTGCTTCAAAGCACGCGCATACGTTTTTTTCTTCGTCTACTCTCATTCACATATGTTGTATGGAGCGGAGAGCAGCATGTGAAGCCCCCAGTGCCAGGTGGTTCAGACCCCGTTGTTTTGTTTTCTTTGTTTGTTTTTTCATCACAGCTTTTGCAATTTTAAAATTGGATTCTACTACATTGTATTGCTGATTTTAATGTGATTAATCTTTTAGCATTTACAACAATATGGTCGAAATGACTGAAAGCTGAAATCTCAACAGCGACAAGTGTTTAAGTATTCATACTTTATTGAGAGGTGCTCCCTCAGGAAATGGTTAACATGGTACTAATAGCGCCACCTTGTGGTCAGTTGTTTTGCATTTTACTGTCATGAATAGTGAGGTGCGACACAACAGTATTTGTGTTATACTCACCTGCTGCTGTGTGCAGTGTGTGTGTGAGAGAAAACATTCCTCGTGGCTCTGCAAGGCTAAACTTGGTAACTGACTAACCAATCAAATAACTAAATAATCATGCTTTAGGATTAAAATTTAAGTGGGAGCTTTAACTGTACCTCACCTGTAGCATGCAATGCTGTATTTCTTCCATTTTCAGTATGTATCCTGCATTCTGTCAACAATTTGTATTACACGCAGAGTCAGCTGGAGAACAGAGCAGAACCCTGTGGTGCAAAAATCTGCCTAAGTCACGTCATTTCATCTTTCAAGGAAATTTTTTTCTAAGACATAAACTGCCAGTGGTGTGGCTGCTTTCTTGTGTCGTTTAAGAAGATGCCATTGAAATGTGCATCTGCACATGTAACAAGAGAGATGAAGGCAGAGTAGTGTATCAACGACAAGAAAATCAAACTTCCAACTAAAGCACTGAAACAAGTTTGTTTTGAAATAGATAACTCATATTTGCAGGTGTTTTGATTTAACGAAAACAAATGATCCTTTTTTGTTTCCCTTTTTTTTCTTGCAGTGTGTTGTGTCAGCCTCAACACACACTGGATGTGCGCACTTCATAAAGCACACGCTTTAATTCTGGTGTGGGATTATGGCAGGGTTTTAAAGGTGCATTCACAGTACATTAACTTTCCACCATCAACGCAAAGCACCATTGCACATGCATAAGCACACGCTCACACACACACACGCACACACACACACACACACACACACACACACACACACACACACACACACACACACACACACACACACACACACCTCACTTCCTGTAAATGAATGCCTCTTCAAAAATCTACTTTTAAGCACACACATTCATTTTTTTTTCTAAAAGTCACAACACTGTCTGTCTAGATCACATATGAGTGAGCACATCATCGAGTGTACGTGGGATTTTTGAGTGTGTGCATGTTTGCATCTGAGTGTGCCCGGGTTGATCTGAAGGATTTTATTTGTCTCGCATTTTCTTTACCACGCAAGGGCAGACAGAGGTCAATGTGAACCTTTTTTCAATCGCAAGGAAACACATATACACCCACAAACACACATACACAGACTGCAGATCATGACCTGTGACCTAACTTTCTCTCTCTCTTGTCTCTCTACCTTTTCTGCATTGTCCATGGTTTGTGGTTTTTGGGATAATGGACTCACAGGCACATAAAGTCTGTGAAAACCCGCAGAGTCAGGATATAGTGACTGGAAACATGCATTAATAACGGTTAGATCTCTAGCAGCGAGTAGCTGCTCTTGTGCCTCTGTAGCAGTTATGTACTTATGGTGCTTTCTGAGATGCTGTGCACATTCTGTGACAAATGAAAATATACTTTTTATACCTTGTCATTACATGGATGATAATGAGCTTTGACACTGATGACTTATTATTTGTCAGACTCAATCATTAGACCAGTCATAGCTCTGACAGTCAGGGATGTTTTTCTCCCACAACCAGTGAGAAATGGGTTAAAGGATAAGTATAGTCTACATTTTAATCCTCTAGAATACCTTCTCATCTCTTCTGAATGCATGTGTCAGACATTATGCATGCATTATAGAACGCTAAACCCCATTTGAGTGTGTGGTATGATATTAATAGTAAATTGTCAAGCATCATTAAACTGAAATATATATGAGCTGAATCAGTGCTTGAGTAGTTTTAATGAAAGTGTGTATGTGTATGTATGTGTATGTGGGTTGTTAAAGGGTGTTGGGGGTTAATAGCATTGGAGCAGGTGATTGGAACATCTGCATGTGGGTGAATGTGTGTCGAGCAGCATAGGAAAAGAGAATACATGTATGTGTTTGTGTTTGTGAGTCTGAGCAGGTGCATGTATGGAGCCTACATATGTTTGTTTGACAGTACAGTAAATGAAGAAGAAACAAAGGGTGTCCATGTGTGATGTGCATCTGCCCATTTTTACGCTGAGTGGTTAAGTTTACAGGTTATAAAGAAAACCTATGGTATTGCAAAAATAAAAAATAAAAATAAAAATCATCAAATAAAATGAGCTTAGGCCAAGCGGTCCATATGCTAACTATCTAAAGTCAGTTTTAATTAGTTCTGTATATCTTACATTTGACCTGCTTTTAATAAGCAGTTACACAATTCGACCATGAGATTCAGGGAGAGGGTTAGTTGATTAGTTATACAGTTTTTACAGTTAGTGTTGCATATTTATCAAATATGAATTTCCTTCAGTACTCAAAACGTAAGCAAATTTGTAGCTGTTCAAGCAGTGGGTAGGGAGTAAACCACTAGGTTGTTTGAAATCACTAGACTACTATAATGTGCAAAATACAGATGGAGAGGAGGAAGTGGTAAATCCACATACTGTGTAAATTGGACATATAGGAACAAGTCTACACAAAAGGGTTGGATGAGGGCATTGGGTATCGTCAGAAAACTAAAACTCATGTTGGCATTACAAACAAAACAAATAAAAGAGATTTTTCCCACAACTTAACCAAGTGACCTGGTTAATCGTATTAACAAATTGGCTCATCTAATGTTACATGATTAGCTGATGAAAGAGTCTAATGAACTTCACTGGGTCTGTGACTGCAATGACTGCTATCTTGTTTCTGGCCAGTAGCAAATGTGCTTAAGTATAACTTGTTTTTTCCCAATTTGAACACTTGGATGAGCCATAAACAGCGGAGATCATAAGCATTTGTGCATGTGTAAGCAATTGCAGTACCAAGATTACATGCTTTAAAAACTGCTACAGTGTGTATGTGACACACAACTATAATAGTAGAGAAAGGAAGAGTCTTTAACCATAGCAGAAAATGTCAAGGACATCTCTTTGTATTACTTATGATTCAGCTTCACTTATTTTTAGCTTCTTTAGAGATAGCTGGTTACCTGGTAACCAGAGTCCTTTCTTCAGTTCATTTTTTTTTACCTTCATATTTTGGTAAATGTACTATGGATGCAGACAAGAAAAAAACAGGATAATACCAAAGCGTAATGGGCAAAATTGTGCTTTGTTAATGTTTGCACTATACAGTATGTACCCCACTCTACCATTATTGGCTCTAAAATGGCACTATATTTAAAACTACGGCAGTAGTAAGAGTTCAGTGGAAAAGTAGGAAGAAAAAAGATGGGAATCTCCTGTGGTAAATTGAGTGATATAAATATGGAGTTAGTGTTGGTTAGCCCCGTTACACACTAAATTACAATTTAATGAATGAGCCCTGGTCACATGCATCTGACCTTGAAACAGGAGATAATATATCATATGGCTCATAAAGATGCAGGGGCTGATGAACGTTGCGTTTTGCTGTAGTGTGTGGTAGTAGCTTCCTTTGATAACATTCATCTTTGACACAGTGACAGATGTAGGAAATTAGTGGGTTTAAGCTTCTGATCTTTCAGCTGGAAATTCTTAATAACAAATGTAATGCTTTTTACAGGCTGTTATAATGGCTGCTTACATGCTCATACACACATACAGAGGACGGATGTGTGGCATTTTAAAGGCCACTGCTGACAGCAGCATCTTTAGATTGATGCTGGTGATAAAGATGATTTTGTGCTGATAATGTCACTGTTTTGAAGTCAGAGATTTACATGTATCTAGTCCCTCCAATGAAAATAAATAAATAAATACATCCCCAGGTGCTGCTATTGTTACAACTACATTTCAGACTTTTGCACATACAAATATTAAAAAATACCATTGCCACTATCATCTATAAACTAACAGTGGAAGGTCTTGCCATGAACAACCAGTCTAACATTCATTTAGCTCACATTAAATATGGTATATTATCAAACAAGCTCTATATCATATTCTTCATAATTAAAGAGTGTAACACCAAAGAGAAGATAATCAGGCTCATATGAGCATAACATATGAAATCACCAAACTGATATATCTGCCCGATAATATCGCACACACACATACATGCGCGCTCGTGCACACATCTCCACACCCACTGGTGGCAATGAGCAGTCAGTTTTGCTGTAGGTCATTGTCGTTTAATTGAATGATTCACTCCGTACGTACTAATGAGCTTAAGGGCCTAATGACGAATGACTGTGCACACGCACACAGACACACACAAACACACACCCACATTATATACAGAAACATTGCTGGTACATGCTGGTTGTGCCAATTAAATGCAGAACTAATGAGTCAGATCAGAGAGGTTAAGTTCAAAGACACTGAAGACATGGTCTATTTTGTTAACTCTTATTTCTTTCTTTCATGTCTGCAGACTTTTCTTTCTTCTTTCTTCGTGTAACCTTCTCCTAAGTCTACTACTCTGTCCCTTATTTTATATTTGTTTATTATTATACTCCCTTTCAGCCTTTTTTTTGTTTTGCTTTACATTTTCTTCTCCCTGTCAGTTTGTTTGACTTTACAGAATCCACATTTTCTCTCTTAGTTTTTTGCTACCTCATTACAACTCTCGTTATCATGCACACTCTCTTTTTACGTGTCCCTTTTGCTTTTCTGTTCTTTTTAATCCTTATCTTTCCTCGTCCCCATGCTCCCTCCTCTTTCTATTCTTTAACTTGCCGTCTTAACCTTTCAGTTTCTCCCTCCATCCATTTTTCCCTTGCTCTGCCTTCCTTTTCTCTCCTCTCTTGGATATTTGCACAGCTCAGCAGAACACTGTCGGCTACCCGACCCATAATCCTCTTGTTTGGCGTCTTGTTGCCGTTCTCATCATCGGCCCAAATCAATGTTTAATTATCCTGCGACACGCCTCTACCCCGATTCACCCCCTCCCCATCTTTGCAGGTTCCCTTCTCTCTCCCATGTCATCTGTCCACTACTTCCATCCGTGCACCGCCACACCCAGCCTTTTGATCTTCATGGACGGAGGGAAGAGTAATTAAAAAAGACACATGACACACTGGGAGAGAAGGAGGGTGAGGGGAGGGGGAGTTGAGTGGTGAATGAGAGAAGATGGAGCTAAGAAAGAGGCAGTGGGTTAGAGAGGGGGACTAGGGCAGGAGGGGGAGGAGCAGAGCAAAGAGGAACATGAGAGGATGAGGAGAGAGGAAAAGAGGGGATTTGGATGCTAAGTAGGGATAAGGGTCGAGAGATGGTGGATAGATTGCATCCCGCACCACTCAATGAAATATGAGTAAATAAACTCTTCATTAATGATTGAGTTTCCATCATGTGCTTGCACAAGATTAATATTCAATCAAGGTTTATCTATGTTTAAAGCTGCCTAGCAGGGCTGAACTGAGACCTCCTTATGTGAAAGAAGCTGAGAGAGGCGGAAACAACATAACACAAACACTAGTTCATAATGTCAAATTTCCCTGTTTAGAAAATACTTTCAATACCAGAAACTATCTTCATGCAATGAATTATGCACGACTGACCACTGTTCATCTCATTGTAAAGGTGTCATATAATCCCATGGGGGATGGGCCACTAAAGTGACATGACACCAAAATAAAATCATTCATTCATTCATATTATGATATTACTCCATATTTTTGGGCCATTTCTGACGATTATTGGGTTCAATAGAAAACCACAACACAAGTTCTGGTCTTCACTCATGCATGAAAAGTCACTTGTGTGTTTTGTGTTCTGACGGAGATGCAAGGCGACGGCTGTGCATGATTGAAGTGAGCAAAACTATGTTGACATTTAAAAACTCATGCTGCTAACCTACAAAGTGCACTTTGTTTTGTGACTACACAAACAGCTGAATAATATATTTAATTCTCACTTTACAACTGTGGAGCTCCAGACTTTTTCACTTGAGTTTCATCGCACAGTTCAAGCAAGCACATGCAGATCAGCTTAATAAAAAAAGAAAAGAAAAAAAAACAACAAATATGAATTATTATGTTAGCTTTATGTATGTAAAATGTATTTGTAATGGATTGTTGGCAAGCAACATTACACACCTAAAAAACTGTGGGATTGCTGTTAGTGTATTATGCGCTGTTCAGTCTTTTTTGTTGAGTTTCAGTCAGCACTATAGAATAACATTTTTGTTGTAGGCTGACGCAGAAGTCAGCATCACCCTAGTTCACTCGCCAGATGGGATTTTCCCATCTGAAATTGTGGAAGTTGCAAACAAAAGTTCTGTGGCGAACAAATGTTTATGATACTCAAACATTTTGTTCAGCAAGATAATCTTAACACATAAACATAACTATTATGATTTTTGAAATGTGAATGCAATGTGCAGAAGTGAAAATAGTGTTAGGATACAAACAAACTACAGTATGGTCCCAATGACCTCATTACCACCACAGTCAGACTGTAAAGCAGCCTGATGATGCTCTTTCAGACTTCCCAGACTCATTCAGCCACTTGTGCCTACCTGCCACATTCTGCACCACTCCATCAGCTCCAATTTATCTCCTCACAATGGGATTGTGGATTATACGATCTTATTCTTGAAGCAAGCTAGAAACGAAGGAAATATTTTTAACTGTCTTGTCCATCTATCTGTTTTCTGACACTTAGGTTAGGTTCAAGTTGCATTTGTTTGATTAATTGTTTCATTCGAAAATATTGTCACACACTGCTGGGAGGTACTGAAAAAATCTGATTTAAGTGTAAGTAATTCAAGGGCGTATCATCATCATCATCATCATCATCATCATCATCATCATCATCATAATCATCATAATCATCATCTATTTTTCATATGTCAAGGAAAATAAAATAATGGTACAGAATAAAATTCAATACAATAGGCGAAAGGGACACCCCAAATAAGATCATTCCATATTTGATGTCCTCTACACACGACACTAAAGCTTGTGCATTTTAGCATGTGCTTCTTACCTGTTATCAGGTGTTTTGTCCTGGTGCTAAATGTTTGTACAGGAGAGTAAACAGTAATAAGTTCTCATAAACACAGATTCAACTTGTGAACAACCTTTGTGAAAAATATTAAGTTCCTCAAGTTTAAGAGGACCAAGGCCAGGGAGGGTCAGATGGAGTGCTGCCTTCGAACCAGATTATGGCATGTAGAACTTTTTTTTTGCAGGGACTGTATTGTTTCTTTATTTTCTGCATTCTATGTGGTAAATAAACATCTAAAAAAAGTTTAACTGGTAAATCTGCAGACACACCGTTTTGCCCTAAGCATGAGTGGCTAAGCCATAGCCACCCTTTGATGCTACACAGGAAAGAATTGATACAAATGAATGAATGGGATAAAAAGCGATACAAATCTGAGTGCATTTACAGACGGTACTCCATTATAATACATGTCAATCTCTCAGTTTTCTTACATTTAGTTTGCCTTTTTAAATTCAAATGAAAAAAAAAAACACCTGAGAACATCAAGATCAGGATCAATAAAAAACAAGACAAGTATAACCAATTCCAATCCCAACAGTGAAACCAAATCCAATATATTGAGTGTATTGCAGTCTAATTTAGTTCGGCAATAAGCCAGGACGAGATTAAAACCAAGTATTAGGCATTTCTGTCGTTGTCCTATTTGCAGCTGCTTTGCAACTGACTCTGGGTAATGCTTGTGCATATGAAATGTACAGTACATATACACAGCATGTTCTGTTATTATTATTATTATTTGGTTACTTTTCTTTTTCTCTTGGGGTGTTGTTATTGACACTGATTACTATTTAACCCCCATCCTGATTAAAGCTTTATCCTGTAATCTGCCATCCACTGGGGTGGGAGCAAGGGTTAAGGGTTATTAGTGGTTATGTTTAGGATTAGGGAAAGGATCCAAATAGTTAGTGGCAAATCAGTTTAGTGTCTTCAAAGATAGAGATTAAGACAGGGAAAGGATCAAGCGTTTCAAGTGGCAAATACTTTATACATTTGGCAATTCTGCCTGAAAAATAACAAAACAACAAAAAAACAAAAAAATAACTCTTTAAATACTGAAGAAAATGGAAAAGTACACAGCTTGAAAATCTTGTTTGCCAACTTTGCATGCCATAACAGCTATTTATTAATATAATCAAAAAATCGTTAATTTCTTATATCAAAATTCACTCCCATTATATTTAATTTTCTTAAAATGTGTGTCTTTTATTCTCTTCCTCATCATGTGCAGTACGTGATCAATCCAACCTTGAGTAGTTCCCTCCCTGTGCCTTCTGTCTAATAAATCTACCTTCATCATGCTAAATAAAGGAATAAAATGGCCCTGGTCTCTGTTGTTAAAATGCATTAATTTATTCAGAGTAGAAACAAGCCTACTATAAATAAGTTCAAGTGCATGCAAATGTGTGTGTGTGTGTGTGTGTGTGTGTGTGTGTGTGTGTGTGTTTGATATAGATCAAGAACACGACATTTGAACCTCTAATGATAACATGTCTGTTTGCGAGTCATGTGAAACATGATTACATCAGAAGTATTGATGTTATGCTCTATATATGTGTTGGATATCACGGTAAAATCCATTCTTTTCCTGTTGGTATAGACTTGAAACATGACACTCCGATTGCCTCTCGCTCTCTCTTTTTTTCTCTCTTCCTGTCATTCTCTTGCTTGATCACTCTATTATTCATACCCTTGTCATCTTACTGCTTTCTCCAGTGTCTTTTATTTCCTTCAATCTTCTAATCCAAAATCCCCTCTATAAATAAACAAACACATCCCTTCAAACATATACAATGATTCTGTATTTTCCTATATTGGGTCATGCTTTTCTATTGTTCAAACTGTGCACGCTGTTACATTGATCTGCAGTATTGACTGCTAGCAGCTGCATCAAGCCCCTTTCCTCTGTACATCGTTCAGTCACTACCTATCTCTATCTATTGCTTTTTTAATCACTTTGACCCCATTAAGATTCCATGGTTGTAAGGCTGAAGCCCCTGGAGGTTAAGCTACATTATACATGTATACTAAAGAGTTTAATTCGTATAATTGCTGTGTATTTTACCTCACCATATCAGAGCACAATGTAATTAGCTGTGGATGTTAAGTAATCTGACCTGGAGATACTGGAGGGTTTTTTATGGATCTCACTATGAATTTGAAATACATCTGACCCCTAAAAATGTCAGCATTAACCCATTTATTTCATATTTTAGAGATTATGGGTGTTTAAGCTCAAATGGAGAAACAGTATTGATAATGGTTTTTGAATTCCTTAGCCAGGCATTCAAAAACCATGAGTGGATCTAATTGAAATTATAAATTGACAAGCAAAAACGCTACTTTATTTGTTTGTAGGCAAAACATAATTATTCTGTATGTATTTAAATAAACCGTGTCTTGCAGCTCTATTGCATTATATTTTAAGAGGCTAGTATCCAGGCTGCTATCCAAATGTAACCAACACATACTCACTCATAACCCACCAAACATCAATGCGTTATTGCGGTTATACAAGTCAAACTATGACGCTCTAGGTACCCCTCAAGCATCAGTTTTGGATGATCAGGGATGACATGCAAATTTATGATCCTTACAAGCATTGCATCTTTCCAAAATAAACTTCTATTTTCACAGGAATTGAACAGTTTCCACTTGGTAAGCATGTGGTCTGTTTCAAAATGAACTTACAATGTAGGTAAAAAAACCTTCCTTTTTTGGTTTACTGCCTTTGGTTTAGGTAACAAAAGTATGTGGTTAGAAAAATAACAATGGTTTGGCTTAAAATCAGCATGTTTGTTTCTAATGTAATGTAACATTACATGACATATGTCAGTAATGTAGTATGCTGCACATACTAGCGCTCTAGGTTGTCATAAAGTAGCTCTATCGACTCTTGGTTTTACAGGGTAAACAAACAGCAGTCTTGCAGGTGAAAGTTTGGAGTTTGTTTGATTCACTTCCCCTCATGTCCACCCAATTCTGACTGTCATGCTCTGTATAGCTGTTGCTTGGAGCATCAAAAAATACTCAATGCCACTCGATTCAACTCATGGCATCGCTAAAGGGTGCTTCTGTGCGTCAGTATCTGACACCACAAGCCAATGACCAAGCTTCTGTATGTGTCAAGTGGAAATGAGTCTGAATTGATGTAATGCAAATCTGAACCTAGTCTCCAGAAAAATTTGCAAAAGAAATTTCAAGTTGGTAGATGGAAACCCACTTAATAAAGAAATTATCTCATGTATTTCTTTCAAAATCAATTTGAGTCTGCAAAAAAATACAGACATTCTCTGAAAAGCTGACCCCGACACCACACAGTCATTTTTCAATTTCTGAATCAAATGCCATTCTCTGTGATCAGATACATTTTTAGCCCCACTAAAAATGACATATCTCACATTAATATGATTATATTTACTCATCTTCATTTGACAGGTGATTTTGTCCAAAGCATTGCACAGATGTGGGTACAATACAAGCCACAGTAGATCAAGGAGAAGTCATTAAGAAAATCTGTCTTAACACCTTTACCCTGACACAAGAGCCACAAGGTTGAAGTAAGGGTGTTACTATTTAAATTCTAAATCAAGAATTGTTTGAAATGTGCTTCAATCATCAAAACCAAAAGGCAGGATAGCTGATCCTATTCACAAAAAGTGCTTTGTCCTTTAAACA